>NW_025746303.1:112980-132818 GCF_021184085.1 Oncorhynchus gorbuscha
TTCTCTCTTCTCTCTACTCTCTCCCTTCTTCTCTCTCTACTCTCTCCCCTTCTTCTCTCTACTCTCTCCTTCTTCTTCTCTCTACTCTCTACTTCTCTCCCCTCTCCTTCTCTTCTCTCTACTCTCTCCCTTCTTCTTCTCTCTACTCTCTCCCCTCTCTACTCTCTCCCTTCTTCTCTCTACTTCTCTTCTCTCTACTCTCTCTTCCTCTCTACTCTCTCCTTCTCCTCTCCTCTCTCTCTTCTCTCTACTCTCTCCCTTCTCCTCTCTACTCTCTCCCTTCTTCTCTCTACTCTCTCCCTTCTTCTCTCTACTCTCTCCTTCTTCTCTCTACTCTCTTCCTTCTTCTTCTCTCTACTCTCTCCCTTCTTCTCTCTACTCTCTCCCTTCTTCTCTCTACTCTCTCCTTCTTCTCTCTCTACTCTCTCCCTTCTTCTCTCTACTCTCTCCCTTCTTCTTCTCTCTACTCTCCCTTCTTCTCTTCTCTTCTTCTCTCTACTCTCTCCCTTCTTCTCTCTACTCTCTCCCTTCTTCTCTCTCTCTCTCTCCTTCTTCTCTCTGCTCTCTCCCTTCTTCTCTCTACTCTCTCCCTTCTTCTCTCTACTCTCTCCCTTCTTCTCTCTACTCTCTCCCTTCTCTCTACTCTCTCCCTTCTTTCTCTACTCTCTCCCTTCTTCTCTCTACTCTCTCCTTCTTCTCTCTACTCTCTCCCTTCTTCTCTCTACTCTCTCCCTTCTTCTCTCTACTCTCTCCCTTCTTCTCTCTACTCTCTCCCTTCTTCTTCTCTCTACTCTCTCCCTTCTTCTCTCTACTCTCTCCCTTCTTCTTCTCTCTACTCTCTCCCCTTCTTCTCTCTACTCCTTCCTTCTTCTCTCTACTCTCTCCCTTCTTCTCTCTACTCCCTTCTTCTCTCTACTCTCTCCTTCTTCTCTCTACTCTCTCCCTTCTTCTTCTCTCTACTCTCTCCCTTCTCTCTCTACTCTCTCCTTCTTTCTCTCTACTCTCCCTTCTTTCTCTACTCTCTCCCTTCTTCTCTCTACTCTCTCCCTTCTTCTCTCTACTCTCTCCTTCTTCTCTCTACTCTCCTTCTTCTTCTCTCTACTCTCTCCCTTCTCCCTTCTCTCTACTCTCTCCCTTCTTCTCTCTACTCTCTCCTTCTTCTCTCTACTCTCTCCTTCTTCTTCTCTCTACTCTCCCTTCTTCTCTCTACTCTCTCCCTTCTTCTTCTCTCTACTCTCTCCTTCTTCTCTCTACTCTCTCCCTTCTTCTCTCTACTCTCTCCCTTCTTCTCTCTACTCTCTCCCTTCTTCTCTCTACTCTCTTCCCTTCTTCTCTCTACTCTCTCCCTTCTTCTCTACTCTCTCCCTTCTTCTCTCTCTCCTTCTTCTCTCTACTCTCTCCCTTCTTTCTCTCTACTCTCTCCCTTCTTCTTCTCTCTACTCTCCCTTCTTCTCTCTACTCTCTCTCCCTTCTTCTCTCTCTCCTTCTTCTCTCTACTCTCTCCCTTCTTCTCTCTACTCTCTCCCTTCTTCTTCTCTCTACTCTCCCTTCTTCTCTCTACTCTCTCCCTTCTTCTCTCTACTCCCTTCTTCTCTCTACTCTCTCCCTTCTTCTCTCTACTCTCTCCCTTCTTCTCTCTACTCTCTCCCTTCTTCTTCTCTCTACTCTCCCTTCTTCTCTCTACTCTCTCCCTTCTTCTCTCTACTCTCTCCCTTCTTCTCTCTACTCTCTCCCTTCTTCTCTCTACTCTCTCCTTCTTCTTCTCTCTACTCTCTCCCTTCTTCTCTCTACTCCCTTCTTCTCTCTACTCTCTCCCTTCTTCTCTCTACTCTCTCCCTTCTTCTCTCTACTCTCTCCCTTCTTCTTCTCTCTACTCTCTCCCTTCTTCTTCTCTACTCCCTTCTTCTCTCTACTCTCTCCCCTTCTTCTCTCTACTCTCTCCCTTCTTCTCTCTACTCTCTCCCTTCTTCTCTCTACTCTCTCCCTTCTTCTCTCTACTCTCCCTTCTTCTCTCTACTCTCTCCCTTCTTCTCTCTACTCCCTTCTTCTCTCTACTCTCTCCCTTCTTCTCTCTACTCTCTCCCTTCTTCTCTCTACTCTCTCCCTTCTTCTCTCTACTCTCTCCCTTCTTCTTCTCTCTCTCTCCCTTCTTCTCTCTACTCTCTCCCTTCTTCTCTCTGCTCTCTCCCTTCTTCTTCTCTCTACTCTCTCCCTTCCTTCTTCTCTCTACTCTCTCCTTCTCTCTACTCTCTCCTTCTTCTTCTCTCTACTCTCTCCCTCTCTTCTTTCTCTCTACTTTCTCCTCCTTCTCTCTGCTTCTCTCCCTTCTTCTTCTCTCTACTCTCTCCCTTCTTCTCTCTACTCTCTCCCTTCTTCTTCTCTCTACTCTCTCCCTCTTCTTCTCTCTCTCTCCCTCTTCTTCTCTCTACTCTCTCTCCTTCTTCTCTACTCTCTCCTTCTTCTCTCTACTCTCTCTTTCTCTCTACTCTCTCCCTCTCTCTCTCTCCCTTCTTCTTCTCTCTACTCTCTCCCTTCTTCTCTCTACTCTCTCCCTTCTCTCTACTCTCTCCCTTCTTCTTCTCTCTACTCTCTCCCTTCTTCTCTCTACTCTCTCCCTTCTCTCTACTCTCTCCCTTCTTCTTCTCTCTACTCTCTCCCTTCTTCTTCTCTCTACTCTCTCCCTTCTTCTCTCTGCTCTCTCCCTCTTCCTCTCTCTGCTCTCTCCCTTCTTCTCTCTACTCTCTCTCTTCTACACAAGGAATTTTTCAAACAATTGTTTACAGGCAGGTTATTTCACTTATAATTCACTGTATCACAATTCCAGTGGGTCAGAAGTTTACATACACTAAGTTTACTTGGAAAATTCCTGAAAATTATGTCATGGTTTTAGAAGCTTCTGTTAGGCTAATTGACATCTTTTGAGTCAATTGGAGGTGTACCTGTGGATGTATTTCAAGGCCTAAAAAATTGTAGACCTCCACAAGTTTGGTTCATCATTGGGAGCAATTTCCAAATGCCTGAAGGTACCACATTCATCTGTACAAACAATACTACGCAAGTATAAACACCATGGGACCACGCAGCCCTCATAACGCTCAGGAAGAAGACGCGTTCTGTCTCCTAGAGATGAATGTACTTTGTTGCGAAAAGTGTAAATCAATCCCAGAACAACAGCAAAGGACCCTGTGAAGATGCTGGAGGAAACAGGTACAAAAGTATCTATATCCACAGTAAAACGAGTCCTATATTGACATAACCTGTCGTTCAGCAAGGAAGAAGCCACTGCTCCAAAACCGCCATAAAAAAGCCAGTCTACGGTTTGCAACTGGGCCACAGGGACCATCGTTATGTTTGGCGGAAAAGGGGGATGTTGCTTCTTCTCTCGAAGAACACCATCCCAACTGTGAAGCACGGGGGTGGCAGCATCATGTTGTCGGGGTGCTTTGCTGCAGGAGGGACTGGTGCACTTCACAAAATAGATGTCATCATGAGGGAGGAAAATTATGTGGATGTATTGAAGCAACATCTCAAGACATCAGTTAAAGGTTGGTCCCAAATGGGTTTTCCAAATGGACAATGACCTCAGGCATACTTCCAAAGTTCTGTCAAAATGGCCTAAGGTCAATGTATTGGAGTGGCCATCACAAAGCCCTGACCTCAATCCTTTGGAAACTTTGTGGGCAGAACTGCAAGGAGGCAAGGAGGAATGGGCCAAAATTCACCCAACGTATTGTGAGAAGCTTGTGGAAGTCTAACCGAAACGTTTGACACAAGTTAAACAATTTAAAGGCAAAATACTAATTGAGTGAATGTAAACTTCTGACCCACTGGGAATGTGATGAAACAAAATAAACTGAAATAAATAATTCTCTCTACTATTATTCTGACATTTCACATTCTTAAAATAAAACGATGATACTAAGACAGTGAATTTTAAATTTTAAATATCAGGAATTGTGCAAAACTGAGTTTAAATGTATTTGGCTGAGGTGTATGTAAACTTCCCACGTCCACTGCATCTTGTTGTTTCATGTAGTTTCAGTTCCTTAAGGCTGAGACTGATCTAGATGGAGTCTATCACACACACTCTCTCACTCACACGCACACACACCCACACGCACGTCACGCTCTGATTAGTGTCATAGTTACACGCACACACACACACGCACTCTCACGCACGCACGCACACACACACAGACTCTCTCACTCACACGCACACACACACACACACACACACGCACACACGCACGCACGCACGCACACACACACTCTCTCACTCACACGCACACACACACACACACACACACACACACACACGCACGCAAACACGCACACACGCACACACACACACACGCACGCACGCACGCACACACACACACACACACACACACACACACACACACACACACACACACACACACACACACACACACACACACACACACACACACACACACACACACACACACACACACACACACACTCACTCTCACACACACACACACTCTCTCACACACATACTCTCTCACACTCTCTCTCACACACACTCTCTCTCACACGCACACTCTCACACGCACACATATACTGAGACGCAGACACACACACACACACACCATATTGACCTTCTCTATGTCCCATTTCTGGGTGTGCGTCTGCAATGTTGATGTGTGTGTCACTATGACTGTCCCTCGCAGTATGCATTTCTCAGGTGTGTGTGTTTGTGTGTGTGTATGTTTGTGTGTGTGTTTGTGTGTGTGTGTGTGTTTGTTGTGTGTGTGTGTGTCCCTTGTGTGTGTGTGTGTGTGTGTGTGTGTGTGTGTGTGTGTGTGTGTGTGTGTGTGTGTGTGTGTGTGTGTGTGTGTGTGTGTGTGTGTGTGTGTGTGTGTAACTATGACACTAATCAGAGCCGGGACAGGCGCGGAGGAAGGACGGGGTTGCTATGGTTACCATGACAGGGAGCGAGAGGACGAGTCTGTAGATCGCAAGTTTATGTCAGGAATGGTTGTATTGTGTTTAATGCAGGTATCTTTAGCATCAGGTGGCCTAGTGGTTAGAGTGTTATGCCAGTTGGTTGTTAGATCGACAAGGTCACGATCAGTTAAACCACTGATCCCCGGTAAGCCGTCATTGTAAATAAAAATGTGTTCTTGTAACTGACTTGCCTAGTTAAAAAATTGTTGTGTAGAGAGAGAGAGAGAGAGAGAGAGAGAGAGAGAGAGAGAGAGAGAGACAGAGAGACAGAGAGATATATATTTATATTTACTTGTCTATATCTCTTCTCTACTCAGCGGTGAGTCGAGCCCCTGTCCCCATGGCGGTGGTCCGCAGGGAACTGTCCTGTGAGTCCTACCCCATTGAGCTACGCTGCCCGGGCACAGACGTCATCATGATTGACAGCGCCAACTACGGACGCACCGACGACAAGATCTGTGACTCGGACCCAGCACAGATGGAGAATACTAGATGTTACCTGCCCGACGCATACAAGATCATGTCCCTCAGGTGAGCTGATCTAGAATTATAGTTCTGTGTCTGTCTGTCTGTCTGTCTGTCTGTCTGTCTGTCTGTCTGTCTGTCTGTCTGTCTGTCTGTCTGTCTGTCTGTCTGTCTGTCTGTCTGTCTGTCTGTCTGTCTGTCTGTCTGTCTGTCTGTCTGTCTGTCTGTTCATCTATCCATCCGTCTGAAGTCTGTCTGTCTGTCTGTCATCTATCCATCCGTTGAAGATCATCAGATGAGCTGATCTAGAATTATAGTTCTATGTCTGACGATGTACTGTATAGATGAGACGGTCAATCTGTTCTCAGACTGAATTGTTCACGGTTAGATATGCAGATCTGGAATGGTGTTTCTAGGTGGTGATGTGGGCTGACTGAAGCACAGCTAACAGCGTCCTCCTTCTTTATCTAGTCATCTCCTCTTTCCCTGGTCCTCTCTCTCCTCTCTCCTCCCTCTCCTCTCCCTGGTCCTCTCTCTCCTCTCCCTGGTCCTCTCTCTCCTCTCCCTGGTCCTCTCTTCTCCTCTCCTCTCCCTGGTCCTCTCTCTCTTCTCCTCTCCTCTCCCTGGTCCTCTCTCCTCTCTTCTCCTCTCTCTCTCTCCCTGGTCCTCTCTCCTCTCTTCTCCTCTCCTCTCCTCTCCCTGGTCCTCTCTCCTCTCTTCTCCTCTCCTCTCCTCTCCCTGGTCCTCTCTCTCCTCTCTCTTCTCCTCTCTCTCCTCTCCCTGGTCCTCTCTCTCTTCTCCTCTCCTCTCTCTGGTCCTCTCTCTCCTCTCCCTGGCCTCTCTCTCCTCTCACTATTCCTCTCTCTCCTCTCCCTGGTCCTCTCTCTCCTCTCCCTGGTCCTCTCTCTCCTCTCCCTGGCCTCTCTCTCCCTCCTCTCACTATTCCTCTCTCTCCTCTCCCTGGTCCTCTTTCTCTCCTCTCTTCTCCCCCCCGTATCCCTATCATCACCCCCTCTCCATCCTCCTCCTCCATTTCTCTCTCTATCATAGGCCCCTTTCCATCATGCTGTGCAGCTCTGCCTGCGGTTGCTTTGGCCTGGCTGGCCACCTGCTCAGACAGATGCAGTGTGTGGTTCTAGCTATCCATAATTCATGCACGCACGCATGCACACACACACGCACACGCACACGCACACACACACACACACACACACACACACACACACACACACACACACACACACACACACACACACACACACACACACACACACACACACACACACACACACACACACACACACACACACACACACACACACACACACACCCGGAGGCTAGAGCAGACTGTTAGCTCCAGTTATATGAGCCAGAGGGAATCACCCAATTTTTTTGCTATTCTCTAAATAGTGAACTACTAGTGACCAGAGCCCTGTGGGCCCAGCTGCTACCTGTGTGCTCCCATATTCCTCTCCCCATAGGGATACACAGGGTTGTAGGGGGAAACGGAGATGCTGCCATGAAAGTTCCACTTAATATGTGTGGTGATTATAGAGGGACTTCACTTAAGGAATGTTGTGCTGTTGAGGAGATGATTCTTATGCTAAATTCAAAATGGCTGCCTGGGAATTCTGATATCTTTGAATGGTCTATTCTTGTTCTTCGTCCCTCTATATTTAGACCGGGCTGTCGTTTTGAGTGTCACAAAGGACTGTCTCATCAGTTGTAATGGAATTGATAGAACACTGGGAGGTTGTAATGGAATTGATAGAACACTGGGAGGTTGTAATGGAATTGATAGAACACTGGGAGGTTGTATTGGAATTGATAGAACACTGGGTAGTTGTAATGGAATTGATAGAACACTGGGAGGTTGTAATGGAATTGATAGAACACTGGGAGGTTGTAATGGAATTGATAGAACACTGGGAGGTTGTAATGGAATTAATAGAACACTGGGAGGTTGTAATGGAATTGATAGAACACTGGGAGGTTGTAATGGAATTAATAGAACACTGGGAGGTTGTAATGGAATTGATAGAACACTGGGAGGTTGTAATGGAATTGATAGAACACTGGGCAGTTGTAATGGAATTGATAGAACACTGGGAGGTTGTAATGGAATTGATAGAACACTGGGAGGTTGTAATGGAATTGATGGAACACTGAGAGGTTGTAATGGAATTGATAGAACACTGGGAGGTTGTAATGGAATTGATAGAACACTGGGAGGTTGTAATGGAATTGATAGAACACTGGGAGGTTGTAATGGAATTGATAGAACACTGGGTAGTTGTAATGGAATTGATAGAACACTGGGAGGTTGTAATGGAATTGATAGAACACTGGGTAGTTGTAATGGAATTGATAGAACACTGGGAGGTTGTAATGGAATTGATAGAACACTGGGAGGTTGTAATGGAATTGATAGAACACTGGGAGGTTGTAATGGAATTGATAGAACACTGGGAGGTTGTAATGGAATTGATAGAACACTGGGAGGTTGTAATGGAATTGATAGAACACTTGGAGGTTGTAATGGAATTGATAGAACACTGGGTGGTTGTAATGGAATTGATAGAACACTGGGAGGTTGTAATGGAATTGATAGAACACTGGGAGGTTGTAATGGAATTGATAGAACACTGGGTAGTTGTAATGGAATTGATAGAACACTGGGAGGTTGTAATGGAATTGATAGAACACTGGGAGGTTGTAATGGAATTGATAGAACACTGGGAGGTTGTAATGGAATTGATAGAACACTGGGAGGTTGTAATGGAATTGATAGAACACTGGGAGGTTGTAATGGAATTGATAGAACACTGGGAGTTGTAATGGAATTGATAGAACACTGGGTAGTTGTAATGGAATTGATAGAACACTGGGTAGTTGTAATGGAATTGATAGAACACTGGGTAGTTGTAATGGAATTGATAGAACACTGGGTAGTTGTAATGGAATTGATAGAACACTGGGTAGTTGTAATAGAATTGATAGACTGGGAGGTTGTAATGGAATTGATAGAACACAGGAATGGGCAGTTGTGTGTTAGAATTGATAGAACACTGGGTAGTTGTAATAGAATTGATAGAACACTGGGTAGTTGTAATGGAATTGATAGAACACTGGGTAGTTGTAATATAATTGATAGAACACTGGGTAGTTGTAATGGAATTGATAGAACACTGGGCAGTTGTAATGGAATTGATAGAACACTGGGTAGTTGTAATAAAATTGATAGAACACTGGGTAGTTGTAATAGAATTGATAGAACACTGGGTAGTTGTAATAAAATTGATAGAACACTGGGTAGTTGTAATAGAATTGATAGAACACTGGGTAGTTGTAATAGAATTGATAGAACACTGGGTAGTTGTAATGGAATTTATAGAACACTGGGAGGTTGTAATATAATTGATAGAACACTGGGTAGTTGTAATAGAATTGATAGAACACTGGGCAGTTGTAATGGAATTGATAGAACACTGGGTAGTTGTAATGGAATTGTTAGAACACTGGGTAGTTGTAATGAAATTGATAGAACACTGGGAGGTTGTAATGGAATTGATAGAACACTGGGAGGTTGTAATGGAATTGATAGAACACTGGGAGGTTGTAATGGAATTGATAGAACACTGGGCAGATGTAATGGATTTGATAGAACACTGGGAGGTTGTAATGGAATTGATAGAACACTGGGAGGTTGTAATGGAATTGATAGAACACTGGGCATTGTAATGGAACTGATAGAACACTGGGTAGTTGTAATGGAATTGATAGAACACTGGGTAGTTGTAATGGAATTGATAGAACACTGGGAAGTTGTAATGAAATTGATAGAACACTGGGTAGGTTGTAATGGAATTGATAGAACACTGGGTAGTTGTAATGGAATTGATAGAACACTGGGTAGTTGTAATGGAATTGATAGAACACTGGGCAGTTGTAATGGAATTGATAGAACACTGGGTAGTTGTAATGGAATTGATAGAACACTGGGTAGTTGTAATGGAATTGATAGAACACTGGGTAGTTGTAATATAATTGATAGAACACTGGGTAGTTGTAATGGAATTGATAGAACACTGGGCAGTTGTAATGGAATTGATAGAACACTGGGTAGTTGTAATAAAATTGATAGAACACTGGGTAGTTGTAATAGAATTGATAGAACACTGGGTAGTTGTAATGGAATTGATAGAACACTGGGTAGTTGTAATAGAATTGATAGAACACTGGGTAGTTGTAATAGAATTGATAGAACACTGGGTAGTTGTAATGGAATTTATAGAACACTGGGAGGTTGTAATATAATTGATAGAACACTGGGTAGTTGTAATAGAATTGATAGAACACTGGGCAGTTGTAATGGAATTGTTAGAACACTGGGTAGTTGTATTGGAATTGATAGAACACTGGGAGGTTGTAATGGAATTGATAGAACACTGGGAGGTTGTAATGGAATTGATAGAACACTGGGAGGTTGTAATGGAATTGATAGAACACTGGGCAGATGTAATGGATTTGATAGAACACTGGGAGGTTGTAATGGAATTGATAGAACACTGGGAGGTTGTAATGGAATTGATAGAACACTGGGATGTTGTGATGGAATTGATAGAACACTGGATAGTTGTCATGGAATTGATAGAACACTGGGCGTTGTAATGGAATTGATAGAACACTGGGAAGTTGTAATGAAATTGATAGAACACTGGGTAGTTGTAATGGAATTGATAGAACACTGGGTAGTTGTAATGGAATTGATAGAACACTGGGAGGTTGTAATGGAATTGATAGAACACTGGGTTAGTTGTAATGGAATTGATAGAACACTGGGAGTTGTAATGGAATTGATAGAACACTGGGTAGTTGTAATGGAATTGATAGAACACTGGGTAGTTGTAATGGAATTGATAGAACACTGGGTAGTTGTAATAGAATTGATAGAACACTGGGCAGTTGTAATAGAATTGATAGAACACTGGGTAGTTGTAATAGAATTGATAGAACACTGGGCAGTTGTAATAGAATTGATAGAACACTGGGTAGTTGTAATAGAATTGATAGAACACTGGGTAGTTGTAATAGAATTGATAGAACACTGGGTAGTTGTAATAGAATTGATAGAACACTGGGTAGTTGTAATGGAATTGATAGAACACTGGGCAGTTGTAATGGAATTGATAGAACACTGGGTAGTTGTAATAAAATTGATAGAACACTGTGGTAGTTGTAATAGAATTGATAGAACACTGGGTAGTTGTAATGGAATTGATAGAACACTGGGTAGATGTAATGGAATTGATAGAACACTGGGTAGTTGTAATGGAATTGTTAGAACACTGGGTAGTTGTAATGGAATTGATAGAACACTGGGAGGTTGTAATGGAATTGATAGAACACTGGGAGGTTGTAATGGAATTGATAGAACACTGGGAGGTTGTAATGGAATTGATAGAACACTGGGAGGTTGTAATGGAATTGATAGAACACTGGGTAGTTGTAATGAAATTGATAGAACACTGGGAGGTTGTAATGGAATTGATAGAACACTGGGAGGTTGTAATGGAATTGATAGAACACTGGGAGGTTGTAATGGAATTGATAGAACACTGGGCAGATGTAATGGATTTTATAGAACACTGGGAGGTTGTAATGGAATTGATAGAACACTGGGAGGTTGTAATGGAATTGATAGAACACTGGGCATTGTAATGGAACTGATAGAACACTGGGTAGTTGTAATGGAATTGATAGAACACTGGGCAGTTGTAATGGAATTGATAGAACACTGGGTAGTTGTAATGGAATTGATAGAACACTGGGTAGTTGTAATGGAATTGATAGAACACTGGGTAGTTGTAATGGAATTGATAGAACACTGGGAGGTTGTAATGGAATTGATAGAACACTGGGCAGTTGTAATGGAATTGATAGAACACTGGGCTGTTCCATTGTAGACAGAGAACAGTGAGAGGACTGTGAGGCTTGGTGCTGGTGTGCTGTGTGGGGTCTGTATAGCTCTGGATAGGATGTGATAACGTGATCTGGGGAGGAGGTTTACTCTAAACAACACCTCACCAACTTGGTTTTAGTTAAGGAGAGAACAATCGAACTATCTTACCACACACACACACACACACACACACACACACACACACACACACACACACACACACACACACACACACACACCACACACACACACACACACACACTGTCCACACACACACACACACACACACACACACACACACACACACACACACACACTGTAGACTCCCGTATTCCTGCCAATTTTTTAAATATTACTTTTGGATCCTCCCCCCCTTAAACCCCCCACTTCTCTCCCACACATTCCTCTCTGTATCTCTCTGATATGTCCCGCTGCACATTGGAAAAACATTTCAACAAAATGACTAGTCCCTCTCCTCTGTCCTCTCCTCTGTCCCTCTCCTCCCTCCTCATTTATTAGAGTTCTCCCTCCTCCTCTTTCTCCTCTGTCCCTCTCCTCCCTCCTCATTTATTATCCTCTCCTCTGTCCCTCTCCTCCCTCCTCATTTATTATCCTCTCCTCTGTCCCTCTCCTCCCTCCTCATTTATTATCCTCTCCTCTGTCCCTCTCCTCTGTCCCTCTCCTCTGTCCCTCTCCTCTTATCCTCTCCTCTGTCCCTCTCCTCCCTCCTCATTTATTATCCTCTCCTCTGTCCCTCTCCTCTGTCCCTCTCCTCTGTCCCTCTCCTCTGTCCCTCTCCTCCCTCCTCATTTATTATCCTCTCCTCTGTCCCTCTCCTCTGTCCCTCTCCTCTGTCCCTCTCCTCCCTCCTCATTTATCATCCTCTCCTCTGTCCCTCTCCTCCCTCCTCATTTATTATCCTCTCCTCTGTCCCTCTCCTCCCTCCTCATTTATTATCCTCTCCTCTGTCCCTCTCCTCCCTCCTCATTTATTATCCTCTCCTCTGTCCCTCTCCTCCCTCCTCATTTATCATCCTCTCCTCTGTCCCTCTCCTCTGTCCCTCTCCTCTGTCCCTCTCCTCCCTCCTCATTTATTATCCTCTCCTCTGTCCCTCTCCTCCCTCCTCATTTATTATCCTCTCCTCTGTCCCTCTCCTCCCTCCTCATTTATTATCCTCTCCTCTGTCCCTCTCCTCTCCTCTGTCCCTCTCCTCATTTATCATCCTCTCCTCTGTCCCTCTCCTCCCTCCTCATTTGTCCCTCTCCTCTGTCCCTCTCCTCTGTCCCTCTCCCCTCCCCTCCTCATTTATTATCCTCTCCTCTGTCCCTCTCCTCTCCTCATTTATTATCCTCTCCTCTGTCCCTCCCTCCTCATTTATTATCCTCTCCTCTGTCCCTCTCCTCCTCCTCATTTATTATCCTCTCCTCTGTCCCTCTCCTCTGTCCCTCTCCTCCCTCCTCATTTATTATCCTCTCCTCTGTCCCTCTCCTCCCTCCTCATTTATTATCCTCTCCTCTGTCCCTCTCCTCCCTCCTCATTTATTATCCTCTCCTCTGTCCCTCTCTCATTTATTATCTGTCCCTCTCCTCCCTCCTCATTTATTATCCTCTCCTCTGTCCCTCTCCTCCCTCCTCATTTATTATCCTCTCCTCTGTCCCTCTCCTCCCTCCTCATTTATCATCCTCTCCTCTGTCCCTCTCCTCCCTCCTCATTTATCATCCTCTCCTCTGTCCCTCTCCTCCCTCCTCATTTATTATCCTCCTCTGTCCCTCTCCTCCCTCCTCATTTATTATCCTCTCCTCTGTCCCTCTCCTCCCTCCTCATTTATCATCCTCTCCTCTGTCCCTCTCCTCCCTCCTCATTTATTATCCTCTCCTCTGTCCCTCTCCTCCCTCCTCATTTATTATCCTCTCCTCTGTCCTCTCCCTCTGTCCTCCCTCCTCATTTATCCCTCTCCTCTGTCCCTCTCCTCCCTCCTCATTTATTATCCTCTCCTCTGTCCCTCTCCTCCCTCCTCATTTATTATCCTCTCCTCTGTCCCTCTCCTCCCTCCTCATTTATTATCCCTCACTCACTCCTCCTCTGTCCCCTCCCTCACCCTCTCTCCTCTCCCTCATCTCACTCTTGTCTCCCTCCATCTCTCCCTCTCTCCTCTCCCTCATCTCGCTCTTGTCTCCCTCCATCTCTCCTCTCTCCTCCATCTCATCTCTTCTCTCTCCCCCTTTCCCTCACCGCCCCCTCCCCTCTTCCTCCATTTCCCTCCATCTCCCTGTGTGGTTCAGATGAGAGTTGCGTGGGGCTGTGGGCCAAGGCCCGTGGCGAAGCAGGGGCCTCAATTTGGCCTTGGCCCCAGTTAGGGCCACCTGTGCCAGGATGGATGTCTGGAGGCTGCCCCTGGTCTGGCCCTAGCCCAATAATCATTGGCACCTCTGGCCCCTGGAGGCTCTGGCACTCACTGAAGAGTGTGACATACACACTCACACACTCATACACATACACACTCTCACACACACTACTGACTCGCCACCTCTCCAGCATGGTCAACCTCCTCTGGCAGCCTGTCTCTGTAGAACTCTGTCTCAGCCTTCACAGCACCAGACGGTGTGTAGTGTGTTTAGTGTGTGTTGTGGGTTTAGTGTGTAGTGTGTTTGTAGTGTGTTTAGTGTGTGTGTAGTGTGTGTTGTGTGTGTGTAGTGTGTGTGTAGTGTGTTTAGTGTGTGTTGTGGGTTTGTGGGTTGTGGTGTGTTTAGTGTGTGTGTGTGTGTGTAGTGTGTGTGTGTGTGTGTGTGTGTAGTGTGTTTAGTGTGTGTGTAGTGTGTGTGTTGTGTGTGTAGTGTGTTTAGTGTGTGTGTGTGTAGTAGTGCGTTTAGTGTGTTTGTATGTGTGTAGTGTGTTTGTGTGTGTGTGTGTTTTGTGTGTGTTTGTGTGTGTGTGTGTGTTTAGTGCACGTGTAGTGTGTGTAGTATGTTTAGTGTATGTGTGTAGTGTTTTTGTGTGTAGTTGTGTGTGTGTAGTGTGTTGTTGTGTGTGTAGTGTGTGTAGTGTGTGTAGTATGTTTAGTGTATGTGTGTAGTGTGTTTTGTGTGTGTTGTATGTGTGTAGTGTGTTTGTAGTGTGTGTAGTGTGTGTAGTATGTTTAGTATGTGTGTAGTGTGTGTAGTGTGTTGTGTGTGTTGTGTATGTAGTGTGTGTAGTGTGTGTAGTGTGTTTTTGTGTGTGTATTGTGTGTAGTGTGTGTAGTGTGTGTAGTGTGTTTAGTGTGTGTATGTCTGTGTGTGTGTGTGTTGTGTGTTGTGTGTGTGTGTAGTGTGTAGTGTTGTGTGTGTAGTGTGTTTAGTGTGTGTGTGTAGTGTGTGTAGTGTTTTAGTGTGTGTGTGTAGTGAGTGTAGTGTGTTTAGTGTGTGTGTGTAGTGAGTGTCGTGTGTAGTATGTTTAGTATGTGTGTAGTGTGTGTAGTGTGTGTGTGTAGTGAGTGTAGTGTGTTTAGTGTGTGTGTGTGTGTAGTGTGTGTAGTGTGTTTAGTGTGTTTAGTGTGTGTGTGTAGTGTGTGTGTGTAGTGTGTTTAGTGTGTGTGTGTGTAGTGAGTGTGTGTGTTTGTGTAGTGAGTGTGTGTGTGTGTGTGTGTGTGTGTGTGTGTGTGTGTGTGTGTGTGTGTGTGTGTGTGTGTGTGTGTGTGTAGTGAGTGTAGTGTGTGTGTGTGTAGTGAGTGTGTGTGTGTGCACACCCCTTCAAATTAGTGGATTCATCTATTTCAGCGACACACATTGCTGACAGGTGTATAAAATTGAGCACACCGCCATGCAATCTCCATAGACAAACATTGGCAGTAGAATGGCCTTACTGAAGAGCTCAGAGCTTCCCCCGGTCAACTGTAAGTGCTGATATTGTGAAGTGGGAAACACCTAGGAGCAACAACGGCTCAGTCGTGAAGTGGTAGGCCACACAAGTCCACAGAACGGGACCGCCGAGTGCTGAAACACGTAGATAGTAAACATCATCTGTCCTCGGTTGCAACCCTCACTACCGAGTTCCAACCTGCCTCTGGAAGCAACGTCAGCACAAGAACTGTTCTTCGGGAGCTTTCACGAAGTGGGTTTCCATGGCCGAGCAGCAGCACACAAGCCTAAGATCACCATGCGCAATGCCAAGCGTTGGCTGGAGTGGTGTGAAGCTCGCCGCCATTGGACTCTGGAGCAGTGGAAATGTGTTTTCTGGAGTGATGAATCATGCTTCACCTTCTAGCAATCCGATGCACTAATCTGGGTTTGGAGGATGCCAGGAGAACGGTACCTGCCCTAATGCATAGTGACAACTGTAAAGTTTAGTGGAGGAGGAATAATGGTCTGGGCTGTTTTTCATGGTTTGGGCCCCTTAGTCCCAGTGAAGGGAAATCTTAATGCTACAGCATAACATGCTAGATGATTCTGTGCTTGCAGTTTGGGGAAGGCCCTTTCCTGTTTCAGCATGACAATGCCCCTGTGGACAAAGCGAGGTCCATTAAGAAATGGTTTGTCCTGATCGGTGTGGAAGAACTTTAATGGCCTGCACGGAGCCCTGACCTCAACCCCATCGAATGCCTTTGGGATGAATTGGAACCGCGACTGCGAGCCAGGCCTAACCTCACTAATGCTGTTGTGGCTGAAATCCCCGCAGAAATGTTCCAACATCTAGTGGAAAGCCTTCCCAGAAGATTGGAGGCTGTTATAGCAGCGATGTTCCATCATCTAGTGGAAAACCTTCCCAGAAGAGTGGAGGCTGTTATAGCAGCAATGTTCCAACATCTAGTGGAAAGCCTTCCCAGAAGATTGGAGGCTGTTATAGCAGCGATGTTTCCATCATCTAGTGGAAAACCTTCCCAGAAGAGTGGAGGCTGTTATAGCAGCAATGTTCCAACATCTAGTGGAAAGCCTTCCCAGAAGAGTGGAGGCTGTTATAGAGCAATGTTCCATCATCTGTGGAAAACCTTAGTGGAGGCTGTTATAGCAGCGATGTTCTATCATCTAGTGGAAAACCTTCCCAGAAGACTGGAGGCTGTTATAGCAGCGATGTTCTATCATCTAGTGGAAAACCTTCCCAGAAGACTGGAGGCTGTTATAGCAGCAAAGGGGCACCAACTCCATATTAATACCCATGATTTTGGAATGAGATGTTAGATGAGCAGCTGTCCACATACCTTTGGTCATGTAGTGTACGTGGGAGACTGTAGAAGTTCTCTTCATTGCTGTTTACTTGTAACAGAGTAGTACGTTCTGAGTACTGACCCAGAGCAGTACGTTCTGAGTACTGACCCAGAGCAGTACGTTCTGAGTACTGACCCATAGCAGTACGTTCTGAGTACTGACACACTGTTGTAACAGGGCAGTACGTTCTGAGTACTGACCCAGAGCAGTACGTTCTGAGTACTGACCCAGAGCAGTACGTTCTGAGTACTGACCCATAGCAGTACGTTCTGAGTACTGACACACTGTTGTAACAGGGCAGTGCGTTCTGAGTACTGACCCAGAGCAGTGCGTTCTGAGTACTGACCCATAGCAGTACGTTCTGAGTACTGACCCATAGCAGTACGTTCTGAGTACTGACCCACTGTTGTAACAGGGCAGTACGTTCTGAGTACTGACCCAGAGTAGTACGTTCTGAGTACTGACCCAGAGCAGTACGTTCTGAGTACTGACCCAGAGCAGTACGTTCTGAGTACTGACCCATAGCAGTACGTTCTGAGTACTGACACACTGTTGTAACAGGGCAGTACGTTTTGAGTACTGACCCAGAGCAGTAAGTTCTGAGTACTGACCCACTGTTGCAACAGAGCAGTACGTTCTGAGTACTGACCCAGAGCAGTACGTTCTGAGTACTGACTCATAGCAGTACGTTCTGAGTACTGACACACTGTTGTAACAGGGCAGTACGTTCTGAGTACTGACCCAGAGCAGTGCGTTCTGAGTACTGACCCACTGTTGTAACAGAGCAGTACGTTCTGAGTACTGACCCAGAGCAGTACGTTCTGAGTACTGACCCAGAGCAGTACGTTCTGAGTACTGACACATAGCAGTACGTTCTGAGTACTGACACACTGTTGTAACAGGGCAGTACGTTCTGAGTACTGACCCAGAGCAGTACGTTCTGAGTACTGACCCATAGCAGTACGTTCTGAGTACTGACCCATAGCAGTACGTTCTGAGTACTGACCCACTGTTGTAACAGGGCAGTACGTTCTGAGTACTGACCCAGAGTAGTACGTTCTGAGTACTGACCCAGAGCAGTACGTTCTGAGTACTGACCCAGAGCAGTACGTTCTGAGTACTGACCCATAGCAGTACGTTCTGAGTACTGACACACTGTTGTAACAGGGCAGTACGTTCTGAGTACTGACCCAGAGCAGTACATTCTGAGTACTGACCCATAGCAGTACGTTCTGAGTACTGACCCATAGCAGTACGTTCTGAGTACTGACCCGCTGTTGTAACAGGGCAGTACATTCTGAGTACTGACCCAGCGTAGTACGTTCTGAGTACTGACCCAGAGCAGTACGTTCTGAGTACTGACCCAGAGCAGTATGTTCTGAGTACTGACCCATAGCAGTACGTTCTGAGTACTGACACACTGTTGTAACAGTGCAGTACGTTCTGAGTACTGACCCAGAGCAGTAAGTTCTGAGTACTGACCCACTGTTGTAACAGAGCAGTACGTTCTGAGTACTGACCCAGAGCAGTACGTTCTGAGTACTGACCCAGAGCAGTACGTTCTGAGTACTGACCCATAGCAGTACGTTCTGAGTACTGACACACTGTTGTAACAGGGCAGTACGTTCTGAGTACTGACCCAGAGCAGTACGTTCTGAGTACTGACCCATAGCACTGACCCATAGCAGTACGTTCGTTCTGAGTACTGACCCAGAGCAGTACGTTCTGAGTACTGACCCAGAGTTCTGAGTACGTTCTGAGTACTGACCCAGAGCAGTACTGTTGAGTACTGACCCAGAGCAGTACGTTCTGAGTACTGACCCAGAGCAGTACGTTCTGAGTACTGACCCACTGTTGTAACAGAGCAGTACGTTCTGAGTACTGACCCAGAGCATTCTGAGTACTGATCCACTGTAGTAACAGAACAGTACATTCTGAGTACTGACCCACTGTTGTAACAGAGCAGTACATTCTGAGTACTGACCCAGAGCAGTACGTTCTGAGTACTGATCCAGAGCAGTACGTTCTGAGTACTGACCCATAGCAGTACGTTCTGAGTACTGACCCATAGCAGTACGTTCTGAGTACTGACCCATAGCAGTACGTTCTGAGTACTGACCCATAGCAGTACGTTCTGAGTACTGACCCAGAGCAGTACGTTCTGAGTACTGATCCAGAGCAGTACGTTCTGAGTACTGACCCAGAGCAGTACATTCTGAGTACTGACCCATAGCAGTACGTTCTGAGTACTGACCCATAGCAGTACGTTCTGAGTACTGACCAATAGCAGTACGTTCTGAGTACTGACCCATAGCAGTACGTTCTGAGTACTGACCCATAGCAGTACGTTCTGAGTACTGACCCACTCTTTAAATGCATTTACCGTTCAGTCAATTTAGTTCATTTTTATTTGAAAAGAAAAGTTGTAGCATTATGAGTTGTAAATAATGAATATATTGCAGTTTATCTCGCCCCAAAACATCATTATTTTGCTGCACAAACTACAAAGAGAAAACAAAACAAAAACAGCAATACTGAAATGGACCGTTTCGGGTTGTTTTCTCACTGTGTGTGTGTGTGTGTGTGTGTGTGTGTGTGTGTGTGTGTGTGTGTGTGTGTGTGTGTGTGTGTGTGTGTGTGTGTGTGTGTGTGTGTGTGTGTGTGTGTGTGTGTGTGTGTGTGTGTGTGTGTGTGTGTGTGTGTGTGTGTGTCTGTTCTTGTGAATGTTGGGTAAATTATAATGAAAAATCCTTCAGAGACTACCGAGGACATTCGTACTTATTTACAGAACTCTCTCCTTCTCCCTCTTCTTCTTTCACTTGTTCTTCTTCTACTTCTTCTCCTTCTTCTCTTTCTTCTTCTTCTACTTCTTCTGCTCATTCTCCTTCTTCTCCTTCTCATTTATCTTCTCCTTCTTCTTCTCCTTCTCATTTATCTTATTCTCCTTCTCCTTCTTCTCCTTCTCATTTATCTTCTCATTATCTTTCTCATTTATCTTCTCATTCTTCTCCTTCTTCATCTTCTCCTTCTCCTTCTCATTTTCTCCTTCCTCTCATTCTTCTTCTTCGTCTCCTTCTTCTTCTCCTTTTCTCCTTCTTCTCCTTCTTATTTTCTCCTTCTTCTCCTTCTTCATCTTCTTCTGCTCCTTCTCATTTATTTTCTTCTTCCCCTTATCCTTCTTCTCCTCCTTCTCATTTTTCTTCTTCTCCTTCTCATTATCCTTCTTCTCCTTCTCATTTATCTTCTCCTTCTTCTCCTTC
>NW_025746304.1:0-132274 GCF_021184085.1 Oncorhynchus gorbuscha
ATCCTATAACCATATCCTATAACATAACCATATCCTATAACCATATCCTATAACCATATCCTATAACATAACCATATCCTATAACATAACCATATCCTAAACATATCCTATATAACCATATCCTAAATCCATAACCATATCCTATAACCATATCCTATAACCATATCCTATAACATAACCATATCCTATAACCATATCCTATAACATAACCATATCCTATAACCATATCCTATAACCATATCCTATAACATAACCATATCCTATAACATAACCATATCCTATAACCATATCATATAACCATATCCTATAACATAACCATATCCTATAACCATATCCTATAACATAACCATATCCTATAACCATATCCTATAACATAACCATATCATATAACCATATCCTATAACATAACCATATCCTATAACCATATCCTAAAACCATATCCTATAAACATAACCATATCATATAACCATATCCTATAACATAACCATATCCTATAACCATATCCTATAACCATATCCTATAACCATATCCTATAACATAACCATATCCTATAACATAACCATATCCTATAACATAACCATATCCTAACATAACCATATCCTATAACATAACCATATCCTATAACATAACCATATCCTATAACATAACCATATCCTATAACCATATCCTATAACATAACCATATCCTATAACATAACCATATCCTATAACATAACCATATTCTATAACCATATCCTATAACATAACCATATCCTATAACATAACCATATCCTATAACATAACCATATCCTATAACATAACCATATCCTATAACATAACCATATCCTATAACATAACCATATCCTATAACATAACCATATCCTATAACATATCCTATAACATAACCATATCCTATAACATAACCATATCCTATAACATAACCATATTCTATAACCATATCCTATAACATAACCATATCCTATAACATAACCATATCCTATAACATAACCATATCCTATAACCATATCCTATAACCATATCCTATATCCATATCCTATAACATAACCATATCCTATAACATAACCATATCCTATAACATAACCATATCCTATAACATAACCATATCCTATAACATAACCATATCCTATAACATAACCATATCCTATAACCATATCCTATAACATAACCATATCCTGTAATATAACCATATCCTATAACCATATCCTATAACCATATCCTATAACCATATCCTATAACATAACCATATCCTATAACCATATCCTATAACATAACCATATCATATAACCATATCCTATAACATAACCATATCCTATAACATAACCATATCCTATAACATAACCATATCCTATAACCATATCCTATAACATAACCATATCCTATAACCATATCCTATAACATAACCATATCCTATAACCATATCCTATAACCATATCCTATAACATAACCATATCATATAACCATATCCTATAACCATATCCTCGACGCTTCTACTTTCCCTCACGGTCAGGAGACTAGTCAGGGTCAGGAGACTGTCTAGTCAGGGTTAGGAGACTGTCTAGTCATGGTCAGGAGACTGTCTAGTCAGGGTCAGGAGACTGTCTAGTCAGGATCAGGAGACTGTCTAGTCAGGGTCAGTAGACTGTCTAGTCACGGTCAGGAGACTGTCTAGTCAGGGTCAGTAGACTCTAGTCAGGGTCAGGAGACTGTCTAGTCAGGGTCAGGAGACTGTCTAGTCAGGGTCAGGAGACTGTCTAGTCAGGGTCAGGAGACTAGTCAGGGTCAGTAGACTCTAGTCAGGGTCAGGAGACTGTCTAGTCAGGGTCAGTAGACTCTAGTCAGGGTCAGGAGACTGTCTAGTCAGGGTCAGTAGACTCTAGTCAGGGTCAGGAGACTGTCTAGTCAGGGTTAGGAGACTGTCTAGTCACGGTCAGGAGACTGTCTAGTCAGGGTCAGGAGACTGTCTAGTCAGGATCAGGAGACTGTCTAGTCAGGGTCAGTAGACTGTCTAGTCACGGTCAGGAGACTGTCTAGTCAGGGTCAGGAGACTGTCTAGTCAGGGTCAGGAGACTGTCTAGTCAGGGTCAGGAGACTGTCTAGTCAGGGTCAGGAGACTGTCTAGTCAGGAGACTGTCTAGTCAGGGTCAGTAGACTCTAGTCAGGATCAGGAGACTGTCTAGTCAGGGTCAGGAGACTGTCTAGTCAGGGTCAGGAGACTGTCTAGTCAGGAGACTGTCTAGTCAGGGTCAGTAGACTCTAGTCAGGATCAGGAGACTGTCTAGTCAGGAGACTGTCTAGTCAGGAGACTGTCTAGTCAGGGTCAGTAGACTGTCTAGTCAGGAGACTGTCTAGTCAGGGTCAGGAGACTGTCTAGTCAGGGTCAGGAGACTGTCTAGTCAGGATCAGGAGACTGTCTAGTCAGGGTCAGTAGACTCTAGTCAGGGTCAGGAGACTGTCTAGTCAGGATCAGGAGACTGTCTAGTCAGGGTCAGTAGACTGTCTAGTCAGGGTCAGGAGACTGTCTAGTCAGGGTCAGGAGACTGTCTAGTCAGGGTCAGGAGACTGTCTAGTCAGGGTCAGGAGACTGTCTAGTCAGGAGACTGTCTAGTCAGGGTCAGTAGACTCTAGTCAGGATCAGGAGACTGTCTAGTCAGGGTCAGGAGACTGTCTAGTCAGGAGACTGTCTAGTCAGGGTCAGTAGACTCTAGTCAGGATCAGGAGACTGTCTAGTCAGGAGACTGTCTAGTCAGGAGACTGTCTAGTCAGGGTCAGTAGACTGTCTAGTCAGGAGACTGTCTAGTCAGGGTCAGGAGACTGTCTAGTCAGGGTCAGGAGACTGTCTAGTCAGGATCAGGAGACTGTCTAGTCAGGGTCAGTAGACTCTAGTCAGGGTCAGGAGACTGTCTAGTCAGGGTCAGGAGACTGTCTAGTCAGGGTCAGGAGACTGTCTAGTCAGGAGACTGTCTAGTCAGGGTCAGTAGACTCTAGTCAGGATCAGGAGACTGTCTAGTCAGGAGACTGTCTAGTCAGGGTCAGTAGACTGTCTAGTCAGGAGACTGTCTAGTCAGGGTCAGGAGACTGTCTAGTCAGGGTCAGGAGACTGTCTAGTCAGGATCAGGAGACTGTCTAGTCAGGGTCAGTAGACTCTAGTCAGGGTCAGGAGACTGTCTAGTCAGGGTCAGTAGACTCTAGTCAGGGTCAGGAGACTGTCTAGTCAGGGTTAGGAGACTGTCTAGTCACGGTCAGGAGACTGTCTAGTCAGGGTCAGGAGACTGTCTAGTCAGGGTCAGGAGACTGTCTAGTCAGGGTCAGTAGACTATCTAGTCACGGTCAGGAGACTGTCTAGTCAGGGTCAGGAGACTGTCTAGTCAGGGTCAGGAGACTGTCTAGTCAGGGTCAGGAGACTGTCTGGTCAGGAGACTGTCTAGTCAGGGTCAGTAGACTCTAGTCAGGATCAGGAGACTGTCTAGTCAGGAGACTGTCTAGTCAGGGTCAGTAGACTGTCTAGTCAGGAGACTGTCTAGTCAGGGTCAGGAGACTGTCTAGTCAGGGTCAGGAGACTGTCTAGTCAGGATCAGGAGACTGTCTAGTCAGGGTCAGTAGACTCTAGTCAGGGTCAGGAGACTGTCTAGTCAGGGTCAGTAGACTCTAGTCAGGGTCAGGAGACTGTCTAGTCAGGATCAGGAGACTGTCTAGTCAGGGTCAGTAGACTCTAGTCAGGGTCAGTAGACTCTAGTCAGGGTCAGTAGACTGTCTAGTCAGGGTCAGTAGACTGTCTAGTCAGGGTCAGTAGACTCTAGTCAGGGTCAGTAGACTCTAGTCAGGGTCAGGAGACTGTCTAGTCAGGGTCAGGAGACTGTCTGGTCAGGAGACTGTCTAGTCAGGGTCAGTAGACTGTCTAGTCAGGAGACTGTCTAGTCAGGGTCAGGAGACTGTCTAGTCAGGGTCAGGAGACTGTCTAGTCAGGATCAGGAGACTGTCTAGTCAGGGTCAGTAGACTCTAGTCAGGGTCAGTAGACTCTAGTCAGGGTCAGTAGACTGTCTAGTCAGGGTCAGTAGACTGTCTAGTCAGGGTCAGTAGACTCTAGTCAGGGTCAGTAGACTCTAGTCAGGGTCAGTAGACTCTAGTCAGGGTCAGGAGACTGTCTAGTCAGGGTCAGTAGACTGTCTAGTCAGGGTCAGGAGACTGTCTAGTCAGGGTCAGTAGACTCTAGTCAGGGTCAGGAGACTGTCTAGTCAGGGTCAGGAGACTGTCTAGTCAGGGTCAGTAGACTGTCTAGTCAGGGTCAGTAGACTGTCTAGTCAGGGTCAGTAGACTGTCTAGTCAGGGTCAGTAGACTGTCTAGTCAGGGTCAGGAGACTGTCTAGTCAGGGTCAGTAGACTGTCTAGTCAGGAGACTGTCTAGTCAGGGTCAGGAGACTGTCTAGTCAGGGTCAGGAGACTGTCTAGTCAGGGTTAGGAGACTGTCTAGTCAGTAGACTGTCTAGTCAGGGTCAGGAGACTAGTCAGGGTCAGGAGACTGTCTAGTCAGGGTCAGGAGACTGTCTAGTCAGGGTCAGGAGACTGTCTAGTCAGGGTCAGGAGACTGTCTAGTCAGGGTCAGGACACTAGTCAGGGTCAGGAGACTGTCTAGTCAGGGTCAGGAGACTGTCTAGTCAGGGTCAGTAGACTGTCTAGTCAGGGTCAGTAGACTGTCTAGTCAGGGTCAGGAGACTGTCTAGTCAGGGTCAGGAGACTGTCTAGTCAGGGTCAGGAGACTGTCTAGTCAGGGTCAGGAGACTGTCTAGTCAGGGTCAGTAGACTGTCTAGTCAGGGTCAGGAGACTGTCTAGTCAGGGTTAGGAGACTGTCTAGTCAGGGTCAGGAGACTGTCTAGTCAGGGTCAGGAGACTGTCTAGTCAGGGTTAGGAGACTGTCTAGTCAGGGTCAGGAGACTTTCTAGTCAGGGTCAGGAGACTGTCTAGTCAGGGTCAGGAGACTGTCTAGTCAGGGTCAGGAGACTGTCTAGTCAGTAGACTGTCTAGTCAGGGTCAGGAGACTAGTCAGTGTCAGGAGACTGTCTAGTCAGGGTCAGGAGACTGTCTAGTCAGGATCAGAAGACTGTCTAGTCAGGGTCAGGAGACTGTCTAGTCAGGATCAGAAGACTGTCTAGTCAGGGTCAGGAGACTGTCTAGTCAGGGTCAGGAGACTGTCTAGTCAGGGTCAGGAGACTGTCTAGTCAGTAGACTGTCTAGTCAGGATCAGGAGACTAGTCAGGGTCAGGAGACTGTCTAGTCAGGGTCAGGAGACTGTCTAGTCAGGATCAGTAGACTGTCTAGTCAGGGTCAGGAGACTGTCTAGTCAGGGTCAGGAGACTGTCTAGTCACGGTCAGTAGACTGTCTAGTCAGGGTCAGGAGACTGTCTAGTCAGTAGACTGTCTAGTCAGGGTCAGGAGACTAGTCAGTGTCAGGAGACTGTCTAGTCAGGGTCAGGAGACTGTCTAGTCAGGATCAGAAGACTGTCTAGTCAGGGTCAGGAGACTGTCTAGTCAGGATCAGAAGACTGTCTAGTCAGGGTCAGGAGACTGTCTAGTCAGGGTCAGGAGACTGTCTAGTCAGGGTCAGGAGACTGTCTAGTCAGTAGACTGTCTAGTCAGGATCAGGAGACTAGTCAGGGTCAGGAGACTGTCTAGTCAGGGTCAGGAGACTGTCTAGTCAGGATCAGTAGACTGTCTAGTCAGGGTCAGGAGACTGTCTAGTCAGGGTCAGGAGACTGTCTAGTCACGGTCAGTAGACTGTCTAGTCAGGGTCAGGAGACTGTCTAGTCAGGGTTAGGAGACTGTCTAGTCAGGGTTAGGAGACTGTCTAGTCAGTAGACTGTCTAGTCAGGGTCAGGAGACTGTCTAGTCAGGATCAGGAGACTGTCTAGTCAGGGTCAGTAGACTGTCTAGTCAGGGTTAGGAGACTGTCTAGTCAGGGTCAGGAGACTGTCTAGTCAGGGTTAGGAGACTGTCTAGTCAGGGTCAGGAGACTGTCTAGTCAGGGTCAGTAGACTGTCTAGTCAGTAGACTGTCTAGTCAGTAGACTGTCTAGTCAGGGTCAGTAGACTGTCTAGTCAGTAGACTGTCTAGTCAGGGTCAGGAGACTGTCTAGTCAGGGTCAGTAGACTGTCTAGTCAGTAGACTGTCTAGTCAGGGTCAGGAGACTCTAGTCAGTAGACTGTCTAGTCAGGGTCAGGAGACTGTCTAGTCAGGGTCAGGAGACTGTCTAGTCAGTAGACTGTCTAGTCAGGGTCAGGAGACTGTCTAGTCAGGGTCAGGAGACTCTAGTCAGGGTCAGGAGACTAGTCAGGGTCAGTAGACTAGTCAGGGTCAGGAGACTGTCTAGTCAGGGTCAGGAGACTGTCTAGTCAGGGTCAGTAGACTGTCTAGTCAGGATCAGGAGACTGTCTAGTCAGGGTTAGGAGACTGTCTAGTCAGGATCAGGAGACTGTCTAGTCAGGGTCAGGAGACTGTCTAGTCAGGGTTAGGAGACTCTAGTCAGTAGACTGTCTAGTCAGGGTCAGGAGACTGTCTAGTCAGGGTTAGGAGACTGTCTAGTCAGGGTCAGGAGACTGTCTAGTCAGGATCAGGAGACTGTCTAGTCAGGGTTAGGAGACTGTCTAGTCAGGATCAGGAGACTGTCTAGTCAGGGTTAGGAGACTGTCTAGTCAGGATCAGGAGACTGTCTAGTCAGGG
Source organism: Oncorhynchus gorbuscha (assembly GCF_021184085.1). Taxonomy (NCBI): domain Eukaryota; kingdom Metazoa; phylum Chordata; class Actinopteri; order Salmoniformes; family Salmonidae; genus Oncorhynchus; species Oncorhynchus gorbuscha. The sequence goes on from NW_025746304.1 coordinate 6,713, forward strand.
TCAGTAGACTCTAGTCAGGGTCAGGAGACTGTCTAGTCAGGGTTAGGAGACTGTCTAGTCACGGTCAGGAGACTGTCTAGTCAGGGTCAGGAGACTGTCTAGTCAGGGTCAGGAGACTGTCTAGTCAGGGTTAGGAGACTGTCTAGTCAGGATCAGGAGACTGTCTAGTCAGGGTTAGGAGACTGTCTAGTCAGGGTCAGGAGACTGTCTAGTCAGGGTTAGGAGACTGTCTAGTCAGGGTCAGGAGACTGTCTAGTCAGGGTCAGGAGACTGTCTAGTCACGGTCAGGAGACTGTCTAGTCAGGGTTAGGAGACTGTCTAGTCAGGGTTAGGAGACTGTCTAGTCAGGGTCAGGAGACTGTCTAGTCAGTAGACTGTCTAGTCAGGGTCAGGAGACTCTAGTCAGGGTCAGGAGACTAGTCAGGGTCAGTAGACTAGTCAGGGTCAGGAGACTGTCTAGTCAGGGTCAGGAGACTGTCTAGTCAGGGTCAGTAGACTGTCTAGTCAGGATCAGGAGACTGTCTAGTCAGGGTTAGGAGACTGTCTAGTCAGGATCAGGAGACTGTCTAGTCAGGGTCAGGAGACTGTCTAGTCAGGGTTAGGAGACTCTAGTCAGTAGACTGTCTAGTCAGGGTCAGGAGACTGTCTAGTCAGGGTTAGGAGACTGTCTAGTCAGGGTCAGGAGACTGTCTAGTCAGGATCAGGAGACTGTCTAGTCAGGGTTAGGAGACTGTCTAGTCAGGATCAGGAGACTGTCTAGTCAGGGTTAGGAGACTGTCTAGTCAGGATCAGGAGACTGTCTAGTCAGGGTTAGGAGACTGTCTAGTCAGGGTCAGGAGACTGTCTAGTCAGGGTTAGGAGACTGTCTAGTCAGGGTTAGGAGACTGTCTAGTCAGGATCAGGAGACTGTCTAGTCAGGGTTAGGAGACTGTCTAGTCAGGGTCAGGAGACTGTCTAGTCAGGGTTAGGAGACTGTCTAGTCAGGGTCAGGAGACTGTCTAGTCAGGGTCAGGAGACTGTCTAGTCAGGGTCAGGAGACTGTCTAGTCAGGATCAGGAGACTGTCTAGTCACGGTCAGGAGACTGTCTAGTCAGGGTCAGGAGACTGTCTAGTCAGGGTCAGTAGACTGTCTAGTCACGGTCAGTAGACTGTCTAGTCAGGGTCAGGAGACTGTCTAGTCACGGTCAGTAGACTGTCTAGTCAGGGTCAGGAGACTGTCTAGTCAGGGTCAGGAGACTGTCTAGTCAGGGTTAGGAGACTGTCTAGTCAGGGTCAGTAGACTCTAGTCAGGGTTAGGAGACTGTCTAGTCAGGGTCAGGAGACTGTCTAGTCAGGAGACTGTCTAGTCAGGGTCAGTAGACTGTCTAGTCAGGGTTAGGAGACTGTCTAGTCAGGGTTAGGAGACTCTAGTCAGTAGACTGTCTAGTCAGGGTCAGGAGACTGTCTAGTCAGGGTTAGGAGACTGTCTAGTCAGGGTCAGGAGACTGTCTAGTCAGGATCAGGAGACTGTCTAGTCAGGGTTAGGAGACTGTCTAGTCAGGATCAGGAGACTGTCTAGTCAGGGTTAGGAGACTGTCTAGTCAGGATCAGGAGACTGTCTAGTCAGGGTTAGGAGACTGTCTAGTCAGGGTCAGGAGACTGTCTAGTCAGGGTTAGGAGACTGTCTAGTCAGGGTTAGGAGACTGTCTAGTCAGGATCAGGAGACTGTCTAGTCAGGGTTAGGAGACTGTCTAGTCAGGGTCAGGAGACTGTCTAGTCAGGGTTAGGAGACTGTCTAGTCAGGGTCAGGAGACTGTCTAGTCAGGGTCAGGAGACTGTCTAGTCAGGGTCAGGAGACTGTCTAGTCAGGATCAGGAGACTGTCTAGTCACGGTCAGGAGACTGTCTAGTCAGGGTCAGGAGACTGTCTAGTCAGGGTCAGTAGACTGTCTAGTCACGGTCAGTAGACTGTCTAGTCAGGGTCAGGAGACTGTCTAGTCACGGTCAGTAGACTGTCTAGTCAGGGTCAGGAGACTGTCTAGTCAGGGTCAGGAGACTGTCTAGTCAGGGTTAGGAGACTGTCTAGTCAGGGTCAGTAGACTCTAGTCAGGGTTAGGAGACTGTCTAGTCAGGGTCAGGAGACTGTCTAGTCAGGAGACTGTCTAGTCAAGGTCAGTAGACTGTCTAGTCAGGGTCAGGAGACTGTCTAGTCAGGGTCAGGAGACTGTCTAGTCAGGAGACTGTCTAGTCAGTGTCAGGAGACTGTCTAGTCAGGAGACTGTCTAGTCAGGGTCAGGAGACTGTCTAGTCAGGGTCAGGAGACTGTCTAGTCAGGGTCAGGAGACTGTCTAGTCAGGGTCAGGAGACTGTCTAGTCAGGAGACTGTCTAGTCAGGGTCAGGAGACTGTCTAGTCAGGGTCAGGAGACTGTCTAGTCAGGGTCAGGAGACTGTCTAGTCAGGGTCAGGAGACTGTCTAGTCACGGTCAGGAGACTGTCTAGTCACGGTCAGGAGACTGTCTAGTCAGGAGACTGTCTAGTCAGGAGACTGTCTAGTCAGGGTCAGGAGACTGTCTAGTCACGGTCAGGAGACTCTAGTCAGGGTCAGTAGACTCTAGTCAGGGTCAGTAGACTGTCTAGTCAGGGTCAGGAGACTGTCTAGTCAGGGTCAGGAGACTGTCTAGTCAGGGTCAGGAGACTGTCTAGTCAGGGTCAGGAGACTGTCTAGTCACGGTCAGGAGACTGTCTAGTCACGGTCAGGAGACTGTCTAGTCAGGAGACTGTCTAGTCAGGGTCAGGAGACTGTCTAGTCACGGTCAGGAGACTCTAGTCAGGGTCAGTAGACTGTCTAGTCAGGGTCAGGAGACTGTCTAGTCAGGGTCAGTAGACGGTCTAGTCAGGGTCAGTAGACTGTCTAGTCAGGGTCAGTAGACTGTCTAGTCAGGGTCAGGAGACTGTCTAGTCAGGAGACTGTCTAGTCAGGGTCAGGAGACTGTCTAGTCAGGGTCAGGAGACTGTCTAGTCAGGGTCAGGAGACTGTCTAGTCAGGGTCAGGAGACTGTCTAGTCACAGTCAGGAGACTGTCTAGTCAGGGTCAGGAGACTGTCTAGTCAGGGTCAGGAGACTCTAGTCAGGGTCAGGAGACTGTCTAGTCACAGTCAGGAGACTGTCTAGTCAGGGTCAGGAGACTGTCTAGTCAGGGTCAGGAGACTCTAGTCAGGGTCAGGAGACTGTCTAGTCAGGGTCAGGAGACTGTCTAGTCAGGGTCAGGAGACTGTCTAGTCAGGGTCAGGAGACTGTCTAGTCAGGGTCAGGAGACTGTCTAGTCAGGGTCAGGAGACTGTCTAGTCAGGGTCAGGAGACTGTCTAGTCAGGGTCAGGAGACTGTCTAGTCAGGGTCAGGAGACTGTCTAGTCAGGGTCAGTAGACTCTAGTCAGGGTCAGGAGACTGTCTAGTCAGGGTCAGGAGACTGTCTAGTGAGTAGACTGTCTAGTCAGGGTCAGGAGACTGTCTAGTCAGGGTTAGGAGACCGATAGGCTCACGGTCAGTAGACTGTCTAGTCAGGAGACTGTCTAGTCACGGTCAGTAGACTGTCTAGTCACGGTCAGTAGACTGTCTAGTCAGGGTCAGTAGACTGTCTAGTCACGGTCAGTAGACTGTCTAGTCAGGGTCAGGAGACTGTCTAGTCACGGTCAGGAGACTGTCTAGTCACGGTCAGGAGACTGTCTAGTCAGGGTCAGTAGACTGTCTAGTCACGGTCAGTAGACTGTCTAGTCAGGGTCAGGAGACTGTCTAGTCACGGTCAGGAGACTGTCTAGTCACGGTCAGGAGACTGTCTAGTCACGGTCAGTAGACTGTCTAGTCAGGGTCAGGAGACTGTCTAGTCAGGGTCAGGAGACTGTCTAGTCAGGAGACTGTCTAGTCAGGGTCAGGAGACTGTCTAGTCAGGGTCAGGAGACTGTCTAGTCAGGGTCAGGAGACTGTCTAGTCACGGTCAGGAGACTGTCTAGTCACGGTCAGGAGACTGTCTAGTCAGGGACAGGAGACTGTCTAGTCAGGGTCAGGAGACTGTCTAGTCAGGAGACTGTCTAGTCAGGGTCAGGAGACTGTCTAGTCAGGGTCAGGAGACTCTAGTCAGGGTCAGTAGACTGTCTAGTCAGGGTCAGGAGACTGTCTAGTCAGGGTCAGGAGACTGTCTAGTCAGGGTCAGGAGACTGTCTAGTCAGGGTCAGGAGACTGTCTAGTCAGGGTCAGGAGACTGTCTAGTCAGGGTCAGGAGACTGTCTAGTCAGGGTCAGTAGACGGTCTAGTCAGGGTCAGTAGACTGTCTAGTCAGGGTCAGGAGACTGTCTAGTCAGGGTCAGGAGACTGTCTAGTCAGGGTCAGGAGACTGTCTAGTCAGGAGACTGTCTAGTCAGGGTCAGTAGACTGTCTAGTCAGGGTCAGGAGACTGTCTAGTCAGGGTCAGGAGACTGTCTAGTCAGGGTCAGGAGACTGTCTAGTCAGGGTCAGGAGACTGTCTAGTCAGGGTCAGGAGACTGTCTAGTCAGGGTCAGGAGACTCTAGTCAGGGTCAGGAGACTGTCTAGTCAGGGTCAGGAGACTGTCTAGTCAGGGTCAGGAGACTGTCTAGTCAGGGTCAGGAGACTGTCTAGTCAGGGTCAGGAGACTGTCTAGTCACAGTCAGGAGACTGTCTAGTCACAGTCAGGAGACTGTCTAGTCAGGGTCAGGAGACTGTCTAGTCAGGGTCAGGAGACTGTCTAGTCAGGGTCAGGAGACTGTCTAGTCAGGGTCAGGAGACTGTCTAGTCAGGGTCAGGAGACTGTCTAGTCAGGGTCAGGAGACTGTCTAGTCAGGGTCAGGAGACTGTCTAGTCAGGGTCAGGAGACTGTCTAGTCAGGGTCAGTAGACTCTAGTCAGGGTCAGGAGACTGTCTAGTCAGGGTCAGGAGACTGTCTAGTGAGTAGACTGTCTAGTCAGGGTCAGGAGACTGTCTAGTCAGGGTTAGGAGACCGATAGGCTCACGGTCAGTAGACTGTCTAGTCAGGAGACTGTCTAGTCACGGTCAGTAGACTGTCTAGTCACGGTCAGTAGACTGTCTAGTCAGGGTCAGTAGACTGTCTAGTCACGGTCAGTAGACTGTCTAGTCAGGGTCAGGAGACTGTCTAGTCACGGTCAGGAGACTGTCTAGTCAGGGTCAGGAGACTGTCTAGTCAGGGTCAGTAGACTGTCTAGTCACGGTCAGTAGACTGTCTAGTCAGGGTCAGGAGACTGTCTAGTCAGGGTCAGGAGACTGTCTAGTCACGGTCAGGAGACTGTCTAGTCACGGTCAGTAGACTGTCTAGTCAGGGTCAGGAGACTGTCTAGTCAGGGTCAGGAGACTGTCTAGTCAGGAGACTGTCTAGTAAGGGTCAGGAGACTGTCTAGTCAGGGTCAGGAGACTGTCTAGTCAGGGTCAGGAGACTGTCTAGTCACGGTCAGGAGACTGTCTAGTCACGGTCAGGAGACTGTCTAGTCAGGGACAGGAGACTGTCTAGTCAGGGTCAGGAGACTGTCTAGTCAGTAGACTGTCTAGTCAGGGTCAGGAGACTGTCTAGTCACGGTCAGGAGACTCTAGTCAGGGTCAGTAGACTGTCTAGTCAGGGTCAGGAGACTGTCTAGTCAGGGTCAGGAGACTGTCTAGTCAGGGTCAGGAGACTGTCTAGTCAGGGTCAGGAGACTGTCTAGTCAGGGTCAGGAGACTGTCTAGTCAGGGTCAGGAGACTGTCTAGTCAGGGTCAGTAGACGGTCTAGTCAGGGTCAGTAGACTGTCTAGTCAGGGTCAGTAGACTGTCTAGTCAGGGTCAGGAGACTGTCTAGTCAGGGTCAGGAGACTGTCTAGTCAGGAGACTGTCTAGTCAGGGTCAGTAGACTGTCTAGTCAGGGTCAGGAGACTGTCTAGTCAGGGTCAGGAGACTGTCTAGTCAGGGTCAGGAGACTGTCTAGTCAGGGTCAGGAGACTCTAGTCAGGGTCAGGAGACTGTCTAGTCAGGGTCAGGAGACTGTCTAGTCAGGGTCAGGAGACTGTCTAGTCAGGGTCAGGAGACTGTCTAGTCAGGGTCAGGAGACTGTCTAGTCAGGGTCAGGAGACTGTCTATTCACAGTCAGGAGACTGTCTATTCACAGTCAGGAGACTGTCTAGTCAGGGTCAGGAGACTGTCTAGTCAGGGTCAGTAGACTGTCTAGTCAGGGTCAGGAGACTGTCTAGTCAGGGTCAGGAGACTGTCTAGTCAGGGTCAGGAGACTGTCTAGTCAGGGTCAGGAGACTCTAGTCAGGGTCAGGAGACTGTCTAGTCAGGTCAGGAGACTCTAGTCAGGGTCAGGAGACTGTCTAGTCACGGTCAGGAGACTGTCTAGTCAGGGTCAGGAGACTGTCTAGTGAGTAGACTGTCTAGTCAGGGTCAGGAGACTGTCTAGTCAGGGTTAGGAGACCGATAGGCTCACGGTCAGTAGACTGTCTAGTCAGTAGACTGTCTAGTCACGGTCAGTAGACTGTCTAGTCAGGAGACTGTCTAGTCACGGTCAGTAGACTGTCTAGTCACGGTCAGTAGACTGTCTAGTCACGGTCAGTAGACTGTCTAGTCAGGGTCAGTAGACTGTCTAGTCACGGTCAGTAGACTGTCTAGTCAGGGTCAGGAGATTGTCTAGTCACGGTCAGGAGACTGTCTAGTCACGGTCAGTAGACTGTCTAGTCACGGTCAGTAGACTGTCTAGTCAGGGTCAGTAGACTGTCTAGTCACGGTCAGTAGACTGTCTAGTCAGGGTCAGGAGACTGTCTAGTCACGGTCAGGAGACTGTCTAGTCACGGTCAGGAGACTGTCTAGTCAGGGTCAGTAGACTGTCTAGTCACGGTCAGGAGACTGTCTAGTCACGGTCAGGAGACTGTCTAGTCACGGTCAGTAGACTGTCTAGTCAGGGTCAGGAGACTGTCTAGTCAGGGTCAGGAGACTGTCTAGTCAGGAGACTGTCTAGTCAGGGTCAGGAGACTGTCTAGTCAGGGTCAGGAGACTGTCTAGTCAGGGTCAGGAGACTGTCTAGTCACGGTCAGGAGACTGTCTAGTCACGGTCAGGAGACTGTCTAGTCAGGGACAGGAGACTGTCTAGTCAGGGTCAGGAGACTGTCTAGTCAGGAGACTGTCTAGTCAGGGTCAGGAGACTGTCTAGTCACGGTCAGGAGACTCTAGTCAGGGTCAGTAGACTGTCTAGTCAGGGTCAGGAGACTGTCTAGTCAGGGTCAGGAGACTGTCTAGTCACGGTCAGGAGACTGTCTAGTCAGGGTCAGGAGACTGTCTAGTCAGGGTCAGGAGACTGTCTAGTCAGGGTCAGTAGACGGTCTAGTCAGGGTCAGTAGACTGTCTAGTCAGGGTCAGTAGACTGTCTAGTCAGGGTCAGGAGACTGTCTAGTCAGGGTCAGGAGACTGTCTAGTCAGGAGACTGTCTAGTCAGGGTCAGTAGACTGTCTAGTCAGGGTCAGGAGACTGTCTAGTCAGGGTCAGGAGACTGTCTAGTCAGGGTCAGGAGACTGTCTAGTCAGGGTCAGGAGACTCTAGTCAGGGTCAGGAGACTGTCTAGTCAGGGTCAGGAGACTCTAGTCAGGGTCAGGAGACTGTCTAGTCAGGGTCAGGAGACTGTCTAGTCAGGGTCAGGAGACTGTCTAGTCAGGGTCAGGAGACTGTCTAGTCAGGGTCAGGAGACTGTCTAGTCAGGGTCAGGAGACTGTCTATTCACAGTCAGGAGACTGACTAGTCAGGGTCAGGAGACTCTAGTCAGGGTCAGTAGACTGTCTAGTCAGGGTCAGGAGACTGTCTAGTCAGGGTCAGGAGACTGTCTAGTCAGGGTCAGGAGACTCTAGTCAGGGTCAGGAGACTGTCTAGTCAGGGTCAGGAGACTGTCTAGTCAGGGTCAGGAGACTGTCTAGTCAGGGTCAGGAGACTGTCTAGTCAGGGTCAGGAGACTGTCTAGTCACGGTCAGGAGACTGTCTAGTCAGGGTCAGGAGACTCTAGTCAGGGTCAGGAGACTGTCTAGTCAGGGTCAGGAGACTGTCTAGTCAGGGTCAGGAGACTGTCTAGTCAGGGTTAGGAGACTGTCTAGTCAGGGTCAGGAGACTGTCTAGTCAGGGTCAGGAGACTGTCTAGTCAGGGTTAGGAGACTGTCTAGTCAGGGTCAGGAGACTGTCTAGTCAGGGTCAGGAGACTGTCTAGTCAGGGTCAGGAGACTGTCTAGTCAGGGTCAGGAGACTGTCTAGTCAGGGTCAGGAGACTGTCTAGTCAGGGTCAGTAGACTCTAGTCAGGGTCAGGAGACTGTCTAGTCAGGGTCAGGAGACTGTCTAGTGAGTAGACTGTCTAGTCAGGGTCAGGAGACTGTCTAGTCAGGGTTAGGAGACCGATAGGCTCACGGTCAGTAGACTGTCTAGTCAGTAGACTGTCTAGTCACGGTCAGTAGACTGTCTAGTCAGGAGACTGTCTAGTCACGGTCAGTAGACTGTCTAGTCACGGTCAGTAGACTGTCTAGTCACGGTCAGTAGACTGTCTAGTCAGGGTCAGTAGACTGTCTAGTCACGGTCAGTAGACTGTCTAGTCAGGGTCAGGAGACTGTCTTGTCACGGTCAGGAGACTGTCTAGTCACGGTCAGTAGACTGTCTAGTCAGGGTCAGGAGACTGTCTAGTCAGGGTCAGAAGACTGTCTAGTCAGGGTTAGGAGACTGTCTAGTCAGGGTCAGGAGACTAGTCAGGGTCAGGAGACTCTAGTCAGGGTCAGTAGACTGTCTAGTCAGGGTCAGGAGACTCTAGTCAGGGTCAGTAGACTGTCTAGTCAGGGTCAGTAGACTGTCTAGTCAGGGTCAGGAGACTCTAGTCAGGGTCAGTAGACTGTCTAGTCAGGGTCAGGAGACTGTCTAGTCAGGGTCAGTAGACTCTAGTCAGGGTCAGTAGACTGTCTAGTCAGGAGACTGTCTAGTCAGGGTTAGGAGACCGATAGGCTCACGGTCAGTAAGCCCAATAGACCTGTATAATAACAGGGGGCCTATGTAGGGGGCCATTTGACCACTATGTAGGGGGCCATTTGACCACTATGTAGGGTGCCATTTGACCACTATGTAGGAGGCCATTTGGGACACAGCCAGAGATATAGTGTTACTGGTGAGGACTTGACAAGGACTTGATATTTCATGACCTGGAGGCAATGAGAATGTTCCTATCTGTATGTACCTGTCTGGGGCCTTCTTTAAACCGGACCCCTTTTTTTCAATTTCCACCTAAAATGACATACCCATATCTAACTGCCTGTAGCTCAGGACCTAAAATGACATACCCAAATCTAACTGCCTGTAGCTCAGGACCTAATATGACATACCCAAATCTAACTGCCTGTAGCTCAGGACCTAAAATGACATACCCAAATCTAACTGCCTGTAGCTCAGGACCTAAAATGACATACCCAAATCTAACTGCCTGTAGCTCAGGACCTAAAATGACATACCCAAATCTAACTGCCTGTAGCTCAGGACCTAAAATGACATACCCAAATCTAACTGCCTGTAGCTCAGGACCTAAAATGACATACCCAAATCTAACTGCCTGTAGCTCAGGACCTGAAGCAAGGATATGCATATTCTTGGAACCATTTGAAAGGAAACGCTTTGAAGCTTGTGGGAATGAATGTAGGAGAATATAACATATTAGATCTGGTGAAAGATGATACAAAGAAAAACAAACATTTATTTTCATTTTTTCTTGTACCATCATCTCTGAAATGCAAGAGAAAGGCCATAATGTATTATTCCAGCCCAGGCGCAATATAGATTTTGGCCACTAGATGGTATCAGTGTGACTCTGTCTCAATGTGACTCGGGCTGACTCCTCCCGTCTCAGCCTCCAGTATTTATGTCGCAGTAGTTTGTGTCTGGGGGCTAGGGTCAGTCTGTTACATCTGGAGTACTTCTCATGTCTTATCCAGTGTCCTGTGTGCATTTAAGTATGCTCTCTCTAATTCTCTCTTTATCTCTTTTTTTCTTTCTCTCGGAGGACCTGAGCCCGAGGACCATGCCTCAGGACTACCTGGCATGATGACTCCTTGCTGTCCCCAGCCCACCTGGCCGTGCTGCTGACCTGTTCACAGGACGTGCTACATGTCCCAGGCCTGCTGTTTTCAACTCTCTAGAGACAGCAGGAGCGGTAGAGATACTCTCAATGATCGGCTATGAAAAGCCAACTGACATTTACTCCTGAGGTGCTGACTTGTTGCACCCTCGACAACTACTGTGATTATTATTATTTGACCATGCTGGTCATTTATGAACATTTGAACATCTTGGCCATGTTGATATATCAGCAGATGTAATAAGGGCTATATAAATACATTTGATTTGCAAAGTTTTTTAGACTGATCCAATGAACCATTGCATTTCTGTTTAAAATGTTGTATCAAGACTGCACAAATGTTCCTAATTGGTTTACTAATACATTTTCAAGTACATAACTGCGCACCTTCCTCAAACAATAGCATGGTATTAGTTCACTGTAATAGCTACTGTAAATTAGACAGTGCAGTTAGATGAACAAGAATTTAATCTTTCTGCCAATATCAGATATGTCTATGTCCTGGGAAATGTTCTTGTTACTTACAACCACATGCTAATCGCATTAGCCTACGTTAGCTCAACCGTCCTGCGGAGGCACCCACCGGTCGTGTATTAACCCCCTGGCCAATCACATCAGACTTTTAATCCCCTGGCCAATCACATCAGACTTTTAATCCCCTGGCCAATCACATCAGACTTTTAATCCCCTGGCCATTTGTCATGGGTCCTCAGATCCTGCACCATCCTGACTGATTGTATCATCACTTGGTATGGCAACTGCTCGGCATCCGACCACAAGGCACTACAGAGGGTACGGCCCAGTACATCACTGGGGCCAAGCTTCCTGTCATCCAGGACCTCTATCCTAGGTGGTATCAGAGGAAGGTTATTATCTATGCATAGTCACTTCACCCCTACCTACATGTACAAATTACCTGGACTAACCTGTAACCCCGCACACTGACTTGGTACCGGTACCTCCTGTATATAGCCTCGTTATTGTTATTTTATTGTGTTACTTTTTTTCTTACTTTAATTTATTTAATTTAGCATTTATTCATTTAGCATTGATTTTTTTTTTACTTACTTAAAAAAAACATCTGCATTGTTGGCTAAGGGTTGTAAGCATTTCACAGTAAGGTATTCAGCGACTAGATTAGATTTGATATCAGACTCCCCCCGGCCAATCATCTCAGCACCCCAGCTCTCATTGGGATGGCCATTGCTGTTATTCATAATCAGAGAGGCTTTTCTCAGGTCCCAACAGGTCACACAGAGTTCAGTGATCTGGGGAATCAGGCCGCCTTAAAGAGACAGGAAGCAGGCTTGACTGCTTTAAAGAGACAGGAAGCAGGCTTGACTGCTTTAAAGAAACAGGAAGCAGGCCGCCTTAAAGAGACAGGAAACAGGCCGCCCTAAAGAGACAGGAAGCAGGCCGCCTTAAAGAGACAGGAAACAGGCCGCCTTAAAGAGACAGGAAGCAGGCCGCCTTAAAGAGACAGGAAGCAGGCCGCCTTAAAGAGACAGGAAGCAGGCCGCCTTAAAGAGACAGGAAACAGGCCGCCTTAAAGAGACAGGAAGCAGAGAGAATTGAACATATTCTGTTGCTGTTTGAACGAGCATCACTTTGTGACATCATACTGGTCCTTCTGTAGCTCAGTTGGTAGAGCATGGCGCTAGAGCATGGCGCTTGTAACGCCAGGGTAGTGAGTTCGATCCCCGGGACCACCCATACGTAGAATGTATGCACACATGACTGTAAGTCGCTTTGGATAAAAGCGTCTGCTAAATGGCATATATTATATATTATACTGAATGACGCTGTATTTGAACCATATGATATGGTATAAAAAGACCGAATGCCAAACAGAAAGAAGGCCTTTTGGGATGGAAGTAGAGAGTGACGCTGGAGCCCGAGATGTCTACTTCACTGAACATCATATTAGCTTTCAAACTCCACCACAGTTGATATGACAATGACTCCATATACAGCTGATAATGGTTCTGAATGAGAGAGATGACTGGTATGTTCCAGAATGTCTGAGTTCATCGCAACATACTCTGGTAAAGTGTAAAATACCTTGAAAACGGAAATGTGTTGAAGTACATACCGGAGTAAATGAAATTGATAGTGTCTTTGTTCATCATATTGAATATAGTCATTGTCCTTTATGTATTCTGCAGTATTTGACAAGAAATAAGCTTGAGGAGTCGCCCTGATTGGAAGGCCCCACCCCGACACAGTTCAACTCCTGTCTCTCTTCACAGTCACCCTGATGGGAAGGCCCCACCCCGACACAGTTCAACTCCTGTCTCTCTTCACAGTCACCCTGATGGGAAGGCCCCACCCCGACACAGTTCAACTCCTGTCTCTTCACAGTCACCCTGATTGGAAGGCCCCACCCCGACACAGTTCAACTCCTGTCTCTCTTCACAGTCACCCTGATGGGAAGGCCCCACTCCGACACAGTTCAACTCCTGTCTCTCTTCACAGTCACCCTGATGGGAAGGCCCCACTCCGACACAGTTCAACTCCTGTCTCTTCACAGTCACCCTGATGGGAAGGCCCCACCCCGACACAGTTCAACTCCTGTCTCTCTTCACAGTCGCCCTGATTGGAAGGCCTCACCCCGACACAGTTCAACTCCTGTCTCTCTTCACAGTCACCCTGATGGGAAGGCCCCACCCCGACACAGTTCAACTCCTGTCTCTTCACAGTCACCCTGATGGGAAGGCCCCACCCCGATACAGTTCAACTCCTGTGTCTCTTCACAGTCACCCTGATGGGAAGGCCCCACTCTGACACAGTTCAACTCCTGTCTCTCTTCACAGTCACCCTGATGGGAAGGCCCCACCCCGATACAGTTCAACTCCTGTGTCTCTTCACAGTCACCCTGATGGGAAGGCCCCACTCTGACACAGTTCAACTCCTGTCTCTCTTCACAGTCACCCTGATGGGAAGGCCCCACTCCGACACAGTTCAACTCCTGTCTCTCTTCACAGTCACCCTGATGGGAACATAACACATTAGATCTGGTAGAATATAACACATTAGATCATAACACATTAGATCTGGTAGAATATAACACATTAGATCTGGTAGAATATAACACATTAGATCTGGTAGAATATAACACATTAGATCTGGTAGAATATAACACATTAGATCTGGTAGAATATAACACATTAGATCTGGTAGAATATAACACATTAGATCTGGTAGAATATAACACATTAGATCTGGTAGAATATAACACATTAGATCTGGTAGAATATAACACATTAGATCTGGTAGAATATAACACATTAGATCTGATAGAATAGAACACATTAGATCTGGTAGAATATAACACATTAGATCTGGTAGAATATAACACATTAGATCTGGTAGAATATAACACATTAGATCTGGTAGAATATAACACATTAGATCATAACACATTAGATCTGGTAGAACATAACACATTAGATCTTGTAGAATATAACACATTAGATCTGGTAGAATATAACACATTAGATCTGGTAGAATATAACACATTAGATCTGATAGAATAGAACACATTAGATCTGGTAGAATATAACACATTAGATCTGGTAGAATATAACACATTAGATCTGGTAGAATATAACACATTAGATCTGGTAGAATATAACACATTAGATCATAACACATTAGATCTGGTAGAACATAACACATTAGATCTTGTAGAATATAACACATTAGATCTGATAGAATATAACACATTAGATCTGGTAGAATATAACACATTAGATCTGGTAGAACACAACACAAAGAAAAAAACAACCGTTCTCTTGTTTTTGTACCATCATATTTAAAAAGCAAGACAAAGGCCATAATGTATTTTTCCAGCCCATGTGCGATTTCGATTTTGGCCACTAGATGGCAGCACTGTATGTGCAAAGTTTTGGACTGATCCAATGAACCATTGCATTGCTGATTAAAATGTTGTATCAAGACTGCCCAAATGTTCCTAATTGGTTTACTAATACATTTTCAAGTTCATAACTGTGCACTCTCCCCAAACAATAGCATGGTATTATTTCACTGTAATAGCTACTGTATATTGGACAGTGCAGTTAGATTAATAAGAATTCAAGCTTTCTGCCAATATCAGATATGTCTATGTCCTGGGAAATGTTCTTGTTACTTAATGCTAATCGCATTAGCCTACCTTAGCTCAACCGTCCCGTGGAAGGGACACCGCAGAGGTTAACAGCCAGTCCGTCAGCAGTGAGAGGAATGCCTGAACTCTCTTAGAAGCTGAATAGATGTTGAATGTCAAGGGAAAAGGGCACACTGATTCTAACAGTCAGTCCTTAACCATCATTTACATCTCTATACTGTACCTCTCCGTCATAAATGTTGATGAGCGGGGCCTTAGATTGCACTTCTCTGACTAGGCTCCGGAGCCGGGGTGGCCGAGTGGCTGGGGGTTGGGGTGGCTGAGTGGCTGGGGGTTGGGGTGGCCGAGTGGCTGGGGGTTGGGGTGGCCGAGTGGCTGGGGGTTGGGGTGGCCGAGTGGCTGGGGGTTGGAGCCGGGGTGGCTGAGTGGCTGGGGGTTGGAGCCGGGGTGGCCGAGTGGCTGGGGGTTGGGGTGGCCGAGTGGCTGGGGGTTGGAGCCGGGGTGGCCGAGTGGCTGGGGGTTGGAGCCGGGGTGGCCGAGTGGCTGGGGGTTGGAGCCGGGGTGGCCGAGTGGCTGGAGTTGGGGTGGCTGAGTGGCTGGGGGTTGGGGTGGCTGAGTGGCTGGGGTTGGGGTGGCGAGTGGCTGGGGGTTGGGGCCGGGGTGGCCGAGTGGCTGGGGGTTGGAGCCGGGGTGGCCGAGTGGCTGGAGTTGGGGTGGCCGAGTGGCTGGGGGTTGGGGCCAGGGGTGGCCGAGTGGCTGGGGGTTGGGGCCGGGGTGGCCGAGTGGCTGGGGGTTGGGGTGGCCGAGTGGCTGGAGCCGGGTGGCTGAGTGGCTGGGGGTTGGAGCCGGGGTGGCGAGTGGCTGGGGGTTGGGGTGGCCGAGTGGCTGGGGGTTGGAGCAGGGGTGGCCGAGTGGCTGGGGGTTGGGGTGGCCGAGTGGCTGGGGGTTGGAGCCGGGGTGGCTGAGTGGCTGGGGGTTGGAGCCGGGGTGGCCGAGTGGCTGGGGGTTGGGGTGGCTGAGTGGCTGGGGGTTGGAGCCGGGGTGGCCGAGTGGCTGGAGGTTGGAGTGGCCGAGTGGCTGGGGTTGGGGTGGCCAGTGGCTGGGGGTTGGGGTGGCCGAGTGGCTCCGGAGCCGGGGTGGCCGAGTGGCTGGGGGTTGGAGCCGGGGTGGCCGAGTGGCTGGGGGTTGGGGTGGCCGAGTGGCTGGGGGTTGGGCCAATAGTGGCTGGGGGTTGGGGTGGCCGAGTGGCTGGGGGTTGGGGTGGCTGAGTGGCTGGGGGTTGGGGTGGCCGAGTGGCTGGGGGTTGGGGTGGCGAGTGGCTGGGGGTTGGAGCCGGGGTGGCTGAGTGGCTGGGGTTGGAGCCGGGGTGGCTGAGAGTGGCTGGGGGTTGGAGCCGGGGTGGCCAAGTGGCTGGGGGTTGGGGTGGCTGAGTGGCTGGGGGTTGGAGCCGGGGTGGCTGAGTGGCTGGGGGTTGGGGTGGCCGAGTGGCTGGGGGTTGGGGTGGCCGAGTGGCTGGGGGTTGGAGCCGGGGTGGCCGAGTGGCTGGGGGTTGGAGCCGGGGTGGCCGAGTGGCTGGGGTTGGGGTGGCTGAGTGGCTGGGGGTTGGAGCCGGGGTGGCTGAGTGGCTGGGGGTTGGGGTGGCCGAGTGGCTGGGGGTTGGGGTGGCCGAGTGGCTGGGGGTTGGGGTGGCCGAGTGGCTGGGGGTTGGGGTGGCTGAGTGGCTGGGGGTTGGGGTGGCTGAGTGGCTGGGGGTTGGAGCCGGGGTGGCTGAGTGGCTGGGGGTTGGAGCCGGGGTGGCCAGTGGCTGGGGGTTGGGGTGGCTGAGTGGCTGGGGGTTGGAGCCGGGGTGGCTGAGTGGCTGGGGGTTGGGGTACAGTGGCTGGGGGTTGGGGTGGCCGAGTGGCTGGGGGTTGGAGCCGGGGTGGCCGAGTGGCTGGGGGTTGGAGCCGGGGTGGCCGAGTGGCTGGGGTTGGGGTGGCTGAGTGGCTGGGGTTGGAGCCGGGGTGGCTGAGTGGCTGGGGGTTGGGGTGGCGAGTGGCTGGGGGTTGGGGTGGCCGAGTGGCTGGGGTTGGGGTGGCCGAGTGGCTGGGGTTGGGGTGGCTGAGTGGCTGGGGGTTGGGGTGGCTGAGTGGCTGGGGGTTGGAGCCGGGGTGGCCGAGTGGCTGGGGGTTGGAGCCGGGGTGGCTGAGTGGCTGGGGGTTGGAGCCGGGGTGGCCGAGTGGCTGGGGGTTGGGGTGGCTGAGTGGCTGGGGGTTGGAGCCGGGGTGGCTGAGTGGCTGGGGGTTGGGGTGGCCGAGTGGCTGGGGGTTGGAGCCGGGGTGGCTGAGTGGCTGGGGTTGGAGCCGGGGTGGCCGAGTGGCTGGGGGTTGGGGTGGCCGAGTGGCTGGAGCCGGGGTGGCTGAGTGGCTGGGGGTTGGAGCGGGGTGGCCGAGTGGCTGGGGTTGGGGTGGCCGAGTGGCTGGGGGTTGGAGCCGGGGTGGCCGAGTGGCTGGGGGTTGGGGTGGCCGAGTGGCTGGGGGTTGGAGCCGGGGTGGCTGAGTGGCTGGGGGTTGGAGCCGGGGTGGCCGAGTGGCTGGGGGTTGGGGTGGCTGAGTGGCTGGGGGTTGGAGCCGGGTGGCCGAGTGGCTGGAGGTTGGAGTGGCCGAGTGGCTGGGGGTTGGGGTGGCCGAGTGGCTGGGGGTTGGGGTGGCCGAGTGGCTCCGGAGCGGGGTGGCCGAGTGGCTGGGGGTTGGAGCCGGGGTGGCCGAGTGGCTGGGGGTTGGGGTGGCCGAGTGGCTGGGGTTGGGGTGGGGTGGCTGGGGTTGGGGTGGCCGAGTGGCTGGGGTTGGGGTGGCTGAGTGGCTGGGGTTGGGGTGGCCGAGTGGCTGGGGGTTGGGGTGGCCGAGTGGCTGGGGGTTGGAGCCGGGGTGGCTGAGTGGCTGGGGTGGCTGAGTGGCTGGGGGTTGGGGTGGCCGAGTGGCTGGGGGGTTGGAGCCGGGGTGGCTGAGTGGCTGGGGGTTGGGGGGTGGAGTGGCTGGGGGTTGGAGGGGTGGCTGAGTGGCTGGGGGTTGGGGTGGCCGAGTGGCTGGGGGTTGGGGTGGCCGAGTGGCTGGGGGTTGGAGCCGGGGTGGCCGAGTGGCTGGGGTTGAGCCGGGGTGGCCGAGTGGCTGGGGGTTGGGGTGGCTGAGTGGCTGGGGGTTGGAGCCGGGGTGGCTGAGTGGCTGGGGGTTGGGGTGGCTGAGTGGCTGGGGGTTGGAGTGGCTGGGGTTGGGGGTGGCTGAGTGGCTGGGGTTGGGGTGGCCGAGTGGCTGGGGTTGGGGTGGCTGAGTGGCTGGGGGTTGGGGGGTGGCCGAGTGGCTGGGGTTGGGGTGGCTGAGTGGCTGGGGGTTGGGGTGGCTGAGTGGCTGGGGTTGGGGGTTGGAGTGGCTGGGGGTTGGGGTGGCTGAGTGGCTGGGGGTTGGAGCCGGGGTGGCGAGTGGCTGGGGGTTGGGGTGGCTGAGTGGCTGGGGGTTGGAGCCGGGGTGGCTGAGTGGCTGGGGGTTGGGGTGGCCGAGTGGCTGGGGGTTGGGGTGGCCGAGTGGCTGGGGTTGGGGTGGCCGAGTGGCTGGGGGTTGGGGTGGCTGGAGTGGCTGGGGGTTGGGGTGGCTGAGTGGCTGGGGGTTGGAGCTGGGGTTGAGTGGCTGGGGGTTGGAGCCGGGGTGGCTGAGTGGCTGGGGGTTGGAGCCGGGGTGGCCGAGTGGCTGGGGTTGGGGTGGCTGAGTGGCTGGGGGTTGGAGCCGGGGTGGCTGAGTGGCTGGGGGTTGGGGTGGCCGAGTGGCTGGGGGTTGGAGCCGGGGTGGCTGAGTGGCTGGGGGTTGGAGCCGGGGTGGCCGAGTGGCTGGGGTTGGAGCCGGGGTGGCTGAGTGGCTGGGGGTTGGAGCCGGGGTGGCCGAGTGGCTGGGGGTTGGAGCCGGGGTGGCCGAGTGGCTGGGGGTTGGGGTGGCCGAGTGGCTGGGGTTGGAGCCGGGGTGGCTGAGTGGCTGGGGGGTTGGGGTGGCCGAGTGGCTGGGGGTTGGAGCCTGGGGTGGCTGAGTGGCTGGGGGTTGGGGTGGCTGAGTGGCTGGGGGTTGGGGTGGCTGAGTGGCTGGGGGTTGGGGTGGCCGAGTGGCTGGGGGTTGGAGCCGGGGTGGCCGAGTGGCTGGGGGTTGGGGTGGCCGAGTGGCTGGGGGTTGGAGCCGGGGTGGCGAGTGGCTGGGGTTGGAGCCGGGTGGCCGAGTGGCTGGGGGTTGGAGCCGGGGTGGCCGAGTGGCTGGGGGTTGGAGCCGGGTGGCCGGTGGCTGGGGTTGGGGTTGGGGTGGCGAGTGGCTGGGGGTTGGAGCCGGGGTGGCCGAGTGGCTGGGGGTTGGAGCCGGGGTGGCCGAGTGGCTGGGGGTTGGAGCCGGGGTGGCCGTGGCCGAGTGGCTGGGGGTTGGGGTGGCCGAGTGGCTGGGGGTTGGAGCCGGGGTGGCCGAGTGGCTGGGGGTTGGGGTGGCCGAGTGGCTGGGGGTTGGGGTGGCCGAGTGGCTGGGGGTTGGAGCCGGGGTGGCCGAGTGGCTGGGGGTTGGGGTGGCCGAGTGGCTGGGGGTTGGAGCCGGGGTGGCCGAGTGGCTGGGGGTTGGGGTGGCTGAGTGGCTGGGGGTTGGAGCCGGGGTGGCCGAGTGGCTGGGGGTTGGGGTGGCTGAGTGGCTGGGGGTTGGAGCCGGGGTGGCCGAGTGGCTGGGGGTTGGGGTGGCCGAGTGGCTGGGGGTTGGAGCCGGGGTGGCCGAGTGGCTGGGGGTTGGGGTGGCCGAGTGGCTGGGGGTTGGAGCCGGGGTGGCCGAGTGGCTGGGGTTGGGGTGGCCGAGTGGCTGGGGTTGGAGCCGGGGTGGCCGAGTGGCTGGGGGTTGGGGTGGCCGAGCTGGGGGTTGGGGGTGGAGCTGGGGGTGGGGGCCGAGTGGCTGGGGGTTGGGGTGGCCGAGTGGCTGGGGTTGGAGCCTGGGGTGGCCGAGTGGCTGGGGGTTGGGGTGGCCGAGTGGCTGGGGGTTGGAGCCGGGGTGGCCGAGTGGCTGGGGGTTGGGGTGGCCGAGTGGCTGGGGGTTGGAGCCGGGGTGGCCGAGTGGCTGGGGGTTGGAGCCGGGGTGGCCGAGTGGCTGGGGTTGCAGAGCGGAAGGGGCCGAGTGGCTGGGGGTTGGAGCCGGGGTGGCCGAGTGGCTGGGGTTGGGGTGGCCGAGTGGCTGGGGGTTGCAGAGCGGAAGGGGCTGAGTGGTTGGGGTGGCCGAGTGGCTGGGGGTTGCAGAGCGGAAGGGGCTGAGTGGTTGGGAGGGGTGGCCGAGTGGCTGGGGGTTGCAGAGCGGAAGGGGCTGAGTGGTTGGGGTGGCCGAGTGGCTGGGGGTTGCAGAGCGGAAGGGGCTGAGTGGCTGGGGGTTGGAGCCGGGGTGGCCGAGTGGCTGGGGGTTGCAGAGCGGAAGGGGCTGAGTGGCTGGGGGTTGGAGCCGGGGTGGCCGAGTGGCTGGGGTTGCAGAGCGGAAGGGGCTGAGTGGTTGGGGGCCGAGTGGCTGGGGTTGCAGAGCGGAAGGGGCTGAGTGGTTGGTTGGGGTGGCCGAGTGGCTGGGGGTTGCAGAGCGGAAGGGGCTGAGTGGCTGGGGGTTGGAGCCGGGGTGGCCGAGTGGCTGGGGGTTGCAGAGCGGAAGGGGCTGTGGTTGGGGGCCGAGTGGCTGGGGGTTGCAGAGCGGAAGGGGCTGAGTGGTTGGGAGGGGTGGCCGAGTGGCTGGGGGTTGGGGTGGCCGAGTGGCTGGGGTTGCAGAGCGGAAGGGGCTGAGTGGTTGGGGGCCGAGTGGCTGGGGGTTGCAGAGCGGAAGGGGCTGAGTGGTTGGGAGGGGTGGCCGAGTGGCTGGGGTTGCAGAGCGGAAGGGGCTGAGTGGTTGGGGTGGCCGAGTGGCTGGGGGTTGCAGAGCGGAAGGGGCTGGAGTGGCTGGGGGTTGGAGCCGGGGTGGCCGAGTGGCTGGGGGTTGCAGAGCGGAAGGGGCTGAGTGGTTGGGGGGGGCTGGATGGCTGGGGTTGCAGCCGGGGTGGCCGAGTGGCTGGGGGTTGCAGAGCGGAAGGGGCTGAGTGGTTGGGGGCTGGATGGCTGGGGTTGCAGCCGTGGTTGGCCGGGTAGCTGGGTGGCTGGGTGGTGTGGGGCGGAAGGGGCTGGGTGGTTGGGGGGCTGGATGGCTGGGGTTGCAGCCGGGGTGGCCGGGTGGCTGGATGGTCGGGGGCTGGGTGGCTGGGAGCAGCCGGGGTGGCCGGGTGGCTGGATGGTTGGGGGGCTGGGTGGCTGGGAGCTGCCGGGGTGGCCGGGTGGCTGGATGGTTGGGGGCTGGGTGGCTGGGAGCTGCCGGGGTGGCCGGGTGGCTGGATGGTTGGGGGGCTGGGTGGCTGGGAGCTGCCGGGGTGGCCGGGTGGCTTTGTGGACTGTGTGGCTCAGGGGCTGGGTGGCTGGGAGCAGCCCGGGGGCTGGGTGGCTGGGAGCAGCCCGGGTGGCTGGGTGACTGGGTGGCTCAGGGGCTGGGTGGCTGGGAGCTGCCCGGGTGGCTGGGTGACTGGGTGGCTCAGGGGCTGGGGGCTGGGTGGCTCGGAGGCTAG
Organism: Oncorhynchus gorbuscha; assembly: GCF_021184085.1. Classification (NCBI taxonomy): domain Eukaryota; kingdom Metazoa; phylum Chordata; class Actinopteri; order Salmoniformes; family Salmonidae; genus Oncorhynchus; species Oncorhynchus gorbuscha. The sequence continues at coordinate 27,554 of NW_025746304.1, forward strand.
GGGGCTGGGGGCTCGGTGGCTGGTGGGCTGGGGGGCTGGGTGGCTCGGGAGCTGGGGGCTAGGGGGCTGGGGGGCTCGGTGGCTGGGGGCTCGGTGGATGGGGGCTGGGGGGCTGGGTGGCTCGGGAGCTGGGGGCTAGGGGGCTGGAGGGCTGGGTGGCTCGGGAGCTGGGGGCTGGGGGCTCGGTGGCTGTAGGGCTCGTGGATGGGGGCTGAGGTGAGAGGATATAACACGTCCCTGACACCTTGGTGAAAGAGAAGAGGTCTTTTGAAGCATATTGTTCTGACCGGCTCTTGACCGACCCAATAACAGTTTAATTGTTCTGACCGGCTCCTGACCGACTGGCCCAATAACAATTTCATTGTCTTGCCAGGACAGGAAGGAGCTAGCTAGCGTTACCCTAACCATGAAAGGGACCAGTGTTGTTTAAAACCTCCATCAGGAGCTGTTAACAGACTAGTAAAACACACCAACACAGTAAACCAGAGGAGATCTGGGATGGCAGGGAGGCGTTTGGTCAGTCAAGCCAAGTTATTAAACAGTTTGGGGTTGATACCTCTACATTCATCATTAAGAGGTATGAAATGCCATGTTAAGCTACTACATGTATTGTACTATTAATAAAGCTAGTTTATATATTGAATATTCAGCACCCCCCACCCATCAACTCAGAAGGACATAGGAGAAATAATAAACTCATAACACTGCAACTAAACATGCAGTAGTTTTCACCTTCAGAGGATGCTGATCCAAAGCCTGTATCAATTTTATACGACCATCTCTGGCTGAAACTGCCTGGCTAGCCTAGGCTCCAATCCCCCTGAAGTAGCCTAGGCTCCAATCTCCCTGAAGTAGCTTAGGCTCCAATCCCCCTGAAGTAGCCTAGGCTCCAATCTCCCTGAAGTAGCTTATCAAATCAAATCAAAATCAAATTTATTTATATAGCCCTTCGTACATCAGCTGATATCTCAAAGTGCTGTACAGAAACCCAGCCTAAAACCCCAAACAGCAAACAATGCAGGTGTAAAAGCACGGTGGCTAGGAAAAACTCCCTAGAAAGGCCAAAACCTAGGAAGAAACCTAGAGAGGAACCGGGCTATGTGGGGTGGCCAGTCCTCTTCTGGCTGTGCCGGGTAGAGATTATAACAGAAAATGACCAAGATGTTCAAATGTTCATAAATGACCAGCATGGTCAAATAATAATAAGGCAGAACAGTTGAAACTGGAGCAGCAGCACAGTCAGGTGGACTGGGGACAGCAAGGAGCCATCATGTCAGGTAGTCCTGGGGCACGGTCCTAGGGCTCAGGTCCTCCGAGAGAGAGAAAGAAAGAGAGAATTAGAGAGAGCATATGTGGGGTGGCCAGTCCTCTTCTGGCTGTGCCGGGTGGAGATTATAACAGAACGTGGCCAAGATGTTCAAATGTTCATAAATGACCAGCATGGTTGAATAATAGCAAGGCAGAACAGTTGAAACTGGAGCAGGAGCATGGCCAGGTGGACTGGGGACAGCAAGGAGTCCTCATGTCAGGTAGTCCTGGGACATGGTCCTAGGGCCCAGGCCAGTTGAAACTGGAGCAGCAGCATGGCCAGGTGGACTGGGGACAGCAAGGAGTCATCATGTCAGGTAGTCCTGGGGCATGGTTCTAGGGCTCAGGTCCTCCGAGAGAGAGAAAGAAGGAGAGAAGGAGAGAATTAGAGAACGCACACTTAGATTTACACAGGACACCGAATAGGACAGGAGAAGTACTCCAGATAAACAAACTGACCCTAGCCCCCCGACACATAAACTACTGCAGCATAAATACTGGAGGCTGAGACAGGAGGGGTCAGGAGACACTGTGGCCCCATCCGAGGACACCCCCGGACAGGGCCAAACAGGAAGGATATAACCCCACCCACTTTGCCAAAGCACAGCCCCCACACCACTAGAGGGAAATCTACAACCACCAACTTACCATCCTGAGACAAGGCCGAGTATAGCCCACAAAGATCTCCGACACGGTACAACCCAAAGGGGGGGGGGGGAAACCCAGACAGGCCGACCACAACAGTGAATCAACCCACCCAGGTGACGCACCCCCCCCAGGGACGGCACGAGAGAGCCCCAGCAAGCCAGTGACTCAGCCCCCGTAACAGGGTTAGAGGCAGAGAATCCCAGTGGAAAAGGGGAACCGGCCAGGCAGAGACAGCAAGGGCGGTTCGTTGCTCCAGAGCCTTTCCGTTCACCTTCCCACTCCTGGGCCAGACTACACTCAATCATATGACCCACTGAAGAGATGAGTCTTCAGTAAAGACTTAAAGGTTGAGACCGAGTTTGCGTCTCTGACATGGGTAGGCAGACCGTTCCATAAAAATGGAGCCCTATAGGAGAAAGCCCTGCCTCCAGCTGTTTGCTTAGAAATTCTAGGGACAATTAGGAGGCCTGCGTCTTGTGACCGTAGCGTACGTATAGGTATGTACGGCAGGACCAAATCAGAGAGGTAGGTAGGAGCAAGCCCATGTAATGCTTTGTAGGTTAGCAGTAAAACCTACAAAGCTTAGGCTCCAATCCCCCTGAAGTAGCCTAGGCTCCAATTCCCCTGAAGTAGCCTAGGCTCCAATCTCCCTGAAGTAGCCTAGGCTCCAATCCCCCTGAAGTAGCCTAGGTTCCAATCCCCCCCTGAAGTAGCCTAGGCTCCAATCCCCTGAAGTAGCCTATGCTCCAATCCCCTGAAGTAGCCTAGGCTCCAATCCCCTGAAGTAGCCTAGGTTCCAATCCCCTGAAGTAGCCTAGGAAGTAGCCTAGGCTCCAATCCCCCTGAAGTAGCCTAGGCTCCAATCCCCTGAAGTAGCCTAGGTTCCAATCCCCTGAAGTAGCCTAGGCTCCAATCCCCTGAAGTAGCCTAGGTTCCAATCCCCCTGAAGTAGCCTAGGTTCCAATCCCCTGAAGTAGCCTAGGCTCCAATCCCCCTGAAGTAGCCTAGGTTCCAATCCCCTGAAGTAGCCTAGGCTCCAATCCCCTGAAGTAGCCTAGGTTCCAATCCCCTGAAGTAGCCTAGGCTCCAATCCCCTGAAGTAGCCTAGGTTCCAATCCCCTGAAGTAGCCTAGGCTCCAATCCCCCTGAAGTAGCCTAGGTTCCAATCCCCTGAAGTAGCCTAGGTTCCAATCCCCGTGAAGTAGCCTAGGCTCCAATCCCCCTGAAGTAGCCTAGGTTCCAATCCCCTGAAGTAGCCTAGGCTCCAATCCCCCTGAAGTAGCCTAGGTTCCAATCCCCTGAAGTAGCCTAGGCTCCAATCCCTGAAGTAGCCTAGGCTCCAATCCCCTGAAATAGCCTAGGCTCCAGTCCAAGTCGCTCTGGATAAGAGCGTCTGCTAAATGACTTAAATGTAATGTAAATGTATAAAGTAATCCTTCTCACCCCCCCCCTTTAAGATTTAGATGCACTATTGTAAAGTGACTGTTCCACTGGATGTCATAAGGTGAATGCACCAATTTGTAAGTCGCTCTGGATAAGAGCGTCTGCTAAATGACTTAAATGTAAATGTAAATAGCCTAGGCTCCAGTCCCCCTGAAATAGCCTAGGCTCCAGTCCCCCTGAAATAGCCTAGGCTCCAGTCCCCCTGAAATAGCCTAGGCTCCAGTCCCCCTGAAATAGCCTAGGCTCCAGTCCCCCAGAACAGAGGGCTCCAGTCCCCCTGAAATAGCCTAGGCTCCAGTCCCCCAGAACAGAGGGCTCCAGTCCCCCTGAAATAGCCTAGGCTCCAGTCCCCCTGAAATAGCCTAGGCTCCAGTCCCCCTGATATAGCCTAGGCTCCAGTCCCCCAGACCAGAGGGCTCCAGTCCCCCTGAAATAGCCTAGGCTCCAGTCCCCCAGAACAGATGGCTCCAGTCCCCCTGAAATAGCCTTGGCTCCAGTCCCCCAGAACAGAGGACTCCAGTCCCCTGAAATAGCCTAGGCTCCAGTCCCCCTGATATAGCCTAGGCTCCAGTCCCCCAGAACAGAGGGCTCCAGTCCCCCTGAAATAGCCTAGGCTCCAGTCCCCCAGAACAGAAGGCTCCAGTCCCCCAGAGCAGGGGGCTCAAGTCCCCTAGAGCAGAGGGCTTGAATGCCTCTGAAGTAGCCTAGGGCCTGCTGTCCTCTTCACCTCTCTCTCAGTCATCTGGCCTGCACTTGAACTCTGTTAAACTTTGTTCCACCCTCTACCACTACAGCCCTCTACCCCTACAGCCCTCTACCCCTACAGCCCTCTACCCCTACAGCCCTCCAGCCCTACAGACCTCTACCCCTACAGCCCTCTACCCCTACAGCCCTCTACCCCTACAGCCCTCCAGCCCTACAGCCCTCCAGCCCTACAGCCCTCTACCCCTACAGCCCTCTACCCCTCCTTAATAAAGTATTTATCAGCAAAGTTAGTGCTAGTGGGAGCTTGTTCTGTTATCCCCCCCCCCTCCTGTAGGGGTGGGAGGGCCAGGAGACCAGAGGTAACAGGGAGGGGCAGTTCCTCTTACTGCTCTGTATTCAAGTACCATGGTCTTGTTGTGGAGTGTGTGGAGGAGTGGGGTGATATGGGAGAACTTGGGAAGGTTGAACACCAGGTGGGCTGCAAGCATGCTAGATACGTTGCAGGAGTTTGATAGCACAAGTAGTGAACTCAGCCAACAGCTGGTTGCAGTAGTCCAGACGGGAGATGACAAGTGCCCGGATTAGGACCTGCCCCACTTCCTGTGTGATGTAAGGTCGTACACTACGGTTGTAGAGCAGGAACCTGCAGGAGTCACTGCTTTGATGTTTGCAGAGAACGACAGGGTGTTGTCCAGGATCACGCCAAGGTTCTTTGCACTCTGGGAGGGCGACACCGTGGAGTTGTCAACCCGTGATGGAGAAGTCTTGGAGCGGGCAGGCCGAGGTAGGCTTGAAGTGATGGGCCGACATCCAAGCTGAGATATCTGCCAGGCACGCAGAGATGCGTGTCGCCACCTGGGTGTCAGAAGGGGGAAGGAGAAAAGTAGCGTGTCATCCACATAGCAATGATAGGAGAGACCCCATATGACGAACCCAAGTGACTTGGTGTATAGAGAGAAGAGGAGAGGGCCTAGAACCGAGCCCTGGGGGACACCAGTAGTAAGAATTGTTCAGACACAGATCCTCTCCTTGTCACGTGGTATGAATGGCCTGCGAGGTAGGATGAAATCCAAGAGTGTACATAGCCCGAGATGCCCAGCCCTGAGAGGGTGGAGAGGAGGATCTGATAGGTCATAGTGTAAGAGGAGAGCAGTCTTGGTTGAGTGACCCGTCTTGAAGCCTGACTGGTTAGGGTCCAGAAGATCGTTCTTAGAGAGTTGGTCAGAGATGCTCAAGTGTTTTGGAACGAAAAGAAAGAAGGGATACCGGACTGTAGTTTCAGACTTCAGATGAGTCGAGTTTTGGTTTCTTGAGAGAAATTGCCAAGAAACTGAAGATCTTGTACAACGCTGTGTACTACTCCCTTCACAGAACAGCGCAAACTGTCTCTAACCAGAATAGAAAGAGGAGTTGGAGGCCCCGGTGCACAACTGAGCAAGAGGGCAAATACATTAGAGTGTCTAGTTTGAGAAACAGACGCCTCACAAGGACCTCAACTGGCAGCTTCATTAAATAGTACCCGCAAAACACCAGTCTCAATGTCAACAGTGAAGAGGCGACTCCAGGATGCTGGCCTTCTAGGCAGAGTTCCTCTGTCCAGTCTCAACGTTAATATTGAAGAGGCGACTCCGGGATGCTGGCCTTCTAGGCAGAGTTCCTCTGTCCAGTCTCAACGTGAAGAGGCGACTCCGGGAACAGTGAAGAGGCGACTCCGGGATGCTGGCCTTCTAGGCAGAGTTCCTCTGTCCAGTCTCAACATCAACAGTGAAGAGGCGACTCCGGGATGCTGGCCTTCTAGGCAGAGTTCCTCTGTCCAGTCTCAACATCAACAGTGAGGAGGAGACTCCAGGATGCTGGCCTTCTAGGCAGAGTTGCAAAGAAAAAGCCATCTCTCAAACTGGCCAATAAAAAGAAAAGATTTAGATGGACAAAGAACACAGACACCGGACAGAGGAACAGCTATCCATCCTAAAATGTAAGAAATTATGTGGTGTGTTTTGATTTAACAGTAACATTAAACTATCATATTTGGTTCTGTTATTTAGAATACTAATGAATCATTGATTTTGTGATCTTCCAAGACATCCATTTAGCTTTGATCTAACTTTACTAAACCAGCACCAAGTGTCAGAGTGATGCTGAGGCAGCACTACACCCCTGCTCCTGCTGCACCGAACCAAGCGCACCGCGGCTATATGTGTCTATATATAGGCAGCACTACACCCCTGCTCCTGCTGCACCGAACCAAACGGACAGAAACTGGGCCCTTTACGGTTGGTGTCCATCACTAGGGACAGAAACTAGGCCCGTTACGGTTGGTGTCCTTCACTGGGGACAGAAACTGGGCCCTTTATGGTTGGTGTCCATCACTAGGGACAGAAACTGGGCCCTTTATGTTTGGTGTCCATCACTAGGGACAGAAACTGGGCCCTTTATGGTTGGTGTCCATCACTAGGGACAGAAGACTTATGGTTGGTGTCCATCACTAGGGACAGATGACTTATGGTTGGTGTCCATCACTAGGGACAGAAGACTTATGGTTGGTGTCCATCACTAGGGACAGAAGACTTATGGTTGGTGTCCATCACTACGGACAGAAGACTTATGGTTGGTGTCCATCACTAGGGACAGAAGACTTATGGTTGGTGTCCATCACTACGGACAGAAGACTTATGGTTGGTGTCCATCACTAGGGACAGAAGACTTATGGTTGGTGTCCATCACTAGGGACAGAAGACTTATGGTTGGTGTCCCATCACTAGGGACAGAAGACTTATGGTTGGTGTCCATCACTAGGGACAGAAGACTTATGGTTGGTGTCCATCACTAGGGACAGAAGACTTATGGTTGGTGTCCATCACTAGGGACAGAAGACTTATGGTTGGTGTCCATCACTAGGGACAGAAGACTTATGGTTGGTGTCCATCACTAGGGACAGAAGACTTATGGTTGGTGTCCATCACTAGGGACAGAAGACTTATGGTTGGTGTCCATCACTAGGGACAGAAGACTTATGGTTGGTGTCCATCACTAGGGACAGAAGACTTATGGTTGGTGTCCATCACTAGGGACAGAAGACTTATGGTTGGTGTCCATCACTAGGGACAGAAGACTTATGGTTGGTGTCCATCACTAGGGACAGAAGACTTATGGTTGGTGTCCATCACTAGGGACAGAAGACTTATGGTTGGTGTCCATCACTACGGACAGAAGACTTATGGTTGGTGTCCATCACTAGGGACAGAAGACTTATGGTTGGTGTCCATCACAAGGGACAGAAGACTCTGCTCCATCTGGAGGAAGGAGATACAACTGAAATGTTTAGCTACTCCTTTAGGGGGGAAAAGACACAGGCATTTCTAAAGGTACAGTGAGGAAATACTGCCCTTTCTGAATTGAAAACTAGTCCTAATTGAGATGTAGATTATTTTCAACCACAGATTAATTGGGGGGAAACACTTGTGCACTTCTACACCGATATACATCACTTCCATGCACCAATAGCTTCCCAGATGGTACTGAAACGGAATGTTCCGGTACTATGAGAGGTGAGGAGGTCTCCTGTTGACAGATTGAGAGGGATGGGACGACTCAAGGTGAATCAGAGGGCAGACGTGTGAGAATCCAAGGCCCTCTTTTCAAAACAGAGCCACGACACATACGCTAGCTACTGGCTCTTCACAGTACCTCTCTCTCTCTCTCTGTCTCTGTCTTTCTCCCCTCCTATCGCTCTCCCTCCCTTCTCTCCCCCTCCCTCCCTCTCCCTTCCCCTTCTCTCTCCATCTCTGTCTCAGTCTCGCTCTCCACCTACCCCCTCTCCCTCACTCTTCTCTCTCCTCCACTCTCTCTCTCTCTCCATCTCTCCCTGCTTGCCTTCCTGCCCATACATTCATCATGCAGTTTCACTTTTGTTAAGACCATACATCATGTGATCACTCATAGCCCGGTGTTAGTTGAACTGTCAGCCATCTTTCATTGTCACCATCAAAGAGGGGAGAAAATAGAGAAAAAGAGGGAGTAGGTAGAGAGGCCCCCTGTAGTGTTCTGTTATCCCCCAGGCCTGTAGTGTTCTGTTATCCCCCCCCAGGCCTGTAGTGTTCTGTTACCCCCCCCCAGGCCTGTAGTGTTCTGTTACCCCCCCCAGGCCTGTAGTGTTCTGTTATCCCCCCCAGGCCTGTAGTGTTCTGTTATCTCCCCCCCAGGCCTGTAGTGTTCTGTTACCCCCCCCAGGCCTGTAGTGTTCTGTTACCCCCCCCCAGGCCTGTAGTGTTCTGTTATCCCCCCAGGCCTGTAGTGTTCTGTTATCCCCCCCAGGCCTGTAGTGTTCTGTTATCTCCCTCCCCCAGGCCTGTAGTGTTCTGTTATCCCCCCCAGGCCTGTAGTGTTCTGTTATCCCCCCCCAGGCCTGTAGTGTTCTGTTACCCCCCCAGGCCTGTAGTGTTCTGTTATCTCCCCCCAGGCCTGTAGTGTTCTGTTACCCCCCCCAGGCCTGTAGTGTTCTGTTACCCCCCCAGGCCTGTAGTGTTCTGTTACCCCCCCAGGCCTGTAGTGTTCTGTTATCCCCCCCAGGCCTGTAGTGTTCTGTTATCCACCCCCCCAGGCCTGTAGTGTTCTGTTATCTCCCCCAGGCCTGTAGTGTTCTGTTACCCCCCCAGGCCTGTAGTGTTCTGTTACCCCCCCCCCAGGCCTGTAGTGTTCTGTTATCCCCCCAGGCCTGTAGTGTTCTGTTATCCCCCAGGCCTGTAGTGTTCTGTTATCCCCCCAGGCCTGTAGTGTTCTGTTATCTCCCTCCCCCAGGCCTGTAGTGTTCTGTTATCCCCCCCAGGCCTGTAGTGTTCTGTTATCCCCCCCAGGCCTGTAGTGTTCTGTTATCCCCCCAGGCCTGTAGTGTTCTGTTATCCCCCCCAGGCCAGTAGTGTTCTGTTATCCCCCCAGGCCTGTAGTGTTCTGTTATCCCTCCCCTCTGCCTGTAGTGTTCTGTTATCCCCCCCCAGGCCTGTAGTGTTCTGTTATCCCCCCAGGCCTGTAGTGTTCTGTTATCTCCCCCCAGGCCTGTAGTGTTCTGTTATCCCCCCAGGCCTGTAGTGTTCTGTTATCCCTCCCCTCTGCCTGTAGTGTTCTGTTATCCCCCAGGCCTGTAGTGTTCTGTTATCCCCCCAGGCCTGTAGTGTTCTGTTATCCCCCCAGGCCTGTAGTGTTCTGTTATCCCCCCAGGCCTGTAGTGTTCTGTTATCCCCCCCAGGCATGTAGTGTTCTGTTATCCCCCCCCAGGCCTGTAGTGTTCTGTTATCCCCCCAGGCCTGTAGTGTTCTGTTATCTCCCCCCCAGGCCTGTAGTGTTCTGTTATCCCCCCCAGGCCTGTAGTGTTCTGTTATCCCCCCAGGCCTGTAGTGTTCTGTTATCCCCCCCAGGCCTGTAGTGTTCTGTTATCCCCCCCAGGCCTGTAGTGTTCTGTTATCCCCCCAGGCCTGTAGTGTTCTGTTATCCCCCCCAGGCCTGTAGTGTTCTGTTATCCCCCCCAGGCCTGTAGTGTTCTGTTATCCCCCCCAGGCCTGTAGTGTTCTGTTATCCCCCCCAGGCCTGTAGTGTTCTGTTATCCCCCCCAGGCCTGTAGTGTTCTGTTACCCCCCAGGCCTGTAGTGTTCTGTTATCCCCCCCCCAGGCCTGTAGTGTTCTGTTATCCCCCCCAGGCCTGTAGTGTTCTGTTATCCACCCCCCAGGCCTGTAGTGTTCTGTTATCTCCCCCAGGCCTGTAGTGTTCTGTTACCCCCCCAGGCCTGTAGTGTTCTGTTATCCCCCCCCCCCAGGCCTGTAGTGTTCTGTTATCCTCCCCCAGGCCTGTAGTGTTCTGTTATCCCCCCCCCCCAGGCCTGTAGTGTTCTGTTATCCCCCCAGGCCTGTAGTGTTCTGTTATCTCCCCCCCAGGCCTGTAGTGTTCTGTTATCCCCCCAGGCCTGTAGTGTTCTGTTATCCCCCCCAGGCCTGTAGTGTTCTGTTATCCCCCCAGGCCTGTAGTGTTCTGTTATCCCCCCAGGCCAGTAGTGTTCTGTTATCCCCCCCAGGCCTGTAGTGTTCTGTTATCCCTCCCCTCTGCCTGTAGTGTTCTGTTATCCCCCCCCCAGGCCTGTAGTGTTCTGTTATCCCCCCCAGGCCTGTAGTGTTCTGTTATCCCCCCCCCAGGCCTGTAGTGTTCTGTTATCCCCCCCCAGGCCTGTAGTGTTCTGTTATCCCTCCCCTCTGCCTGTAGTGTTCTGTTATCCCCCCCCAGGCCTGTAGTGTTCTGTTATCCCCCCCAGGCCTGTAGTGTTCTGTTATCCCCCCCAGGCCTGTAGTGTTCTGTTATCCCCCCCCAGGCCTGTAGTGTTCTGTTACCCCCCCCCCCCCCCAGGCATGTAGTGTTCTGTTATCCCCCCCAGGCCCGTAGTGTTCTGTTACCCCCCCAGGCCTGTAGTGTTCTGTTATCCCCCCCTCTGCCTGTAGTGTTCTGTTATCCCCCCAGGCCTGTAGTGTTCTGTTATCCCCCCCCAGGCCTGTAGTGTTCTGTTATCTCCCCCCCAGGCCTGTAGTGTTCTGTTATCCCCCCCAGGCCTGTAGTGTTCTGTTATCCCTCCCCCTCTGCCTGTAGTGTTCTGTTATCCCCCCCCCAGGCCTGTAGTGTTCTGTTATCCCCCCCAGGCCTGTAGTGTTCTGTTATCCCCCCCCCAGGCCTGTAGTGTTCTGTTATCCTCCCCAGGCCTGTAGTGTTCTGTTACCCCCCCAGGCCTGTAGTGTTCTGTTATCCCCCCAGGCCTGTAGTGTTCTGTTATCCACCCCCCCAGGCCTGTAGTGTTCTGTTATCCCCCCAGGCCTGTAGTGTTCTGTTACCCCCAGGCCTGTAGTGTTCCCCCCCCCAGGCCTGTAGTGTTCTGTTATCCCCCCCCAGGCCTGTAGTGTTCTGTTATCCCCCAGGCCTGTAGTGTTCTGTTATCCTCCCCCAGGCCTGTAGTGTTCTGTTATCCCCCCCCAGGCCTGTAGTGTTCTGTTATCCCCCCCCAGGCCTGTAGTGTTCTGTTACTCCCCCCCAGGCCTGTAGTGTTCTGTTATCCCCCCCAGGCCTGTAGTGTTCTGTTATCCCCCCAGGCCTGTAGTGTTCTGTTATCTCCCCCCAGGCCTGTAGTGTTCTGTTATCCCCCCAGGCCTGTAGTGTTCTGTTATCCCCCCCCCAGGCCTGTAGTGTTCTGTTATCCCCCCCGGCCTGTAGTGTTCTGTTATCCCCCCACCCCCAGGCCTGTAGTGTTCTGTTATCCCTCCCCCAGGCCTGTAGTGTTCTGTTATCCCCCCCCCCAGGCCTGTAGTGTTCTGTTATCCCCCCCCCAGGCCTGTAGTGTTCTGTTATCCCTCCCCTCTGCCTGTAGTGTTCTGTTATCCCCCCCAGGCCTGTAGTGTTCTGTTATCCCCCCCAGGCCTGTAGTGTTCTGTTATCCCCCAGGCCTGTAGTGTTCTGTTATCCCCCCAGGCCTGTAGTGTTCTGTTATCCCCCAGGCCTGTAGTGTTCTGTTATCCCCCCCCAGGCCTGTAGTGTTCTGTTATCCCCCCCAGGCCTGTAGTGTTCTGTTATCCCCCCCAGGCCTGTAGTGTTCTGTTATCCCCCCAGGCCTGTAGTGTTCTGTTATCTCCCCCCCAGGCCTGTAGTGTTCTGTTATCCCCCCAGGCCTGTAGTGTTCTGTTATCCCCCCAGGCCTGTGGGGTCCGGTAACCCCCCGGCCTGTAGTGTTCTGTTATCCCCCCACCCCCAGGCCTGTAGTGTTCTGTTATCCCTCCCCCAGGCCTGTAGTGTTCTGTTATCCCCCCCCCAGGCCTGTAGTGTTCTGTTATCCCCCCCAGGCCTGTAGTGTTCTGTTATCCCTCCCCTCTGCCTGTAGTGTTCCCCCCCCAGGCCTGTAGTGTTCTGTTATCCCCCAGGCCTGTAGTGTTCTGTTATCCCCCAGGCCTGTAGTGTTCTGTTATCCCCCCCAGGCCTGTAGTGTTCTGTTATCCCCCCCCCAGGCCTGTAGTGTTCTGTTATCCCCCCCCAGGCCTGTAGTGTTCTGTTATCCCTCCCCTCTGCCTGTAGTGTTCTGTTATCCCCCCCCCAGGCCTGTAGTGTTCTGTTATCCCCCCCAGGCCTGTAGTGTTCTGTTACCCCCCAGGCCTGTAGTGTTCTGTTACCCCCCCCCCCCCAGGCCTGTAGTGTTCTGTTATCCCCCAGGCCTGTAGTGTTCTGTTATCCCCCCAGGCCTGTAGTGTTCTGTTATCCCCCCCCAGGCCTGTAGTGTTCTGTTATCCCCCCCAGGCCTGTAGTGTTCTGTTATCCCCCCCCAGGCCTGTAGTGTTCTGTTATCCCTCCCCCTCTGCCTGTAGTGTTCTGTTATCCCTCCCCTCTGCCTCTCCCCCCTCTGCCTGTAGTGTTCTGTTATCCCTCCCCTCTGCCTCTCCCCCTCTGCCTGTAGTGTTCTGTTATCCCTCCCCTCTGCCTCTCCCCCTCTGCCTGTAGTGTTCTGTTATCCCTCCCCCTCTGCCTCTCCCCCCTCTGCCTCTCCTCCCCTCTGCCTCTGCCCCCCTCTGCCTCTGCCCCCTCTGCCTCTGCCCCCTCTGCCTCTGCCCCCTCTGCCTCTCCCCCTCTGCCTCCTCTGCCTCTCCCCCCTCTGCCTCCCTCTGCCTCTCCCCCCTCTGCCTCCCTCTGCCTCTCCCCCCTCTGCCTCTCCCCCCTCTGCCTCTCCCCCTCTGCCTCTCCCCCCTCTGCCTCTCCCCCTCTGCCTCTCCCCCCCCTCTGCCTCTCCCCCCTCTGCCTCTCCCCCGTCTGCCTCGCCCCCTCTGCCTCGCCCCCTCTGCCTCGCCCCCCTCTGCCTCTGCCCCCCTCTGCCTCTGCCCCCTCTGCCTCTGCCCCCTCTGCCTCTGCCCCCTCTGCCTCTCCCCCCTCTGCCTCTCCCCCCTCTGCCTCTCCCCCTCTGCCTCTCCCCCCTCTGCCTCTCCCCCTCTGCCTCTGCCCCCTCTGCCTCTCCCCCCTCTGCCTCTCCCCCTCTGCCTCTCCCCCTCTGCCTCTCCCCCTCTCTGCCTCCCCTCCTCCCCCTCTGCCTCTCCCCCGTCCTGCCTCTGCCCCCGTCTGCCTCGCCCCCCTCTGCCTCGCCCCCCCTCTGCCTCTGCCCCCTCTGCCTCTGCCCCCTCTGCCTCTCCCCCTCTGCCTCTCCCCCTCTGCCTCTCCCCCCTCTGCCTCTCCCCCTCTGCCTCTCCCCCTCTGCCTCTCCCCCCTCTGCCTCTCCCCCTCTGCCTCTCCCCCTCTGCCTCTCCCAGCATCGCTCTCCTTTCAGCTCCCTCTGACCGAGTCGTTGTCTCATAAAGAGGAGTTTATCAAAGTGTGTTTATGAAGGAGAGCCTCTTTGATCCCACTGCCTTTATAACGCTTAAAACCTGCACCTCTGTCCCGACCAGAATCCAGTCCCACAGAGGCCTGTTCTCCCTGAAGATCTGACTAACACTGTCTGTCCCGACCAGAATCCAGTCCCACAGAGGCCTGTTCTCCCTGAAGATCTGACTAACACTGTCTGTCCCGACCAGAATCCCACAGAGGCCTGTTCTCCCTGAAGATCTGACTAACACTGTCTGTCCCGACCAGAATCCCACAGAGGCCTGTTCTCCCTGAAGATCTGACTAACACTGTCTGTCCCGACCAGAATCCCACAGAGGCCTGTTCTCCCTGAAGATCTGACTAACACTGTCTGTCCCGACCAGAATCCCACAGAGGCCTGTTCTCCCTGAAGATCTGACCAACACTGTCTGTCCCGACCAGAATCCCACAGAGGCCTGTTCTCCCTGAAGATCTGACTAACACTGTCTGTCCCGACCAGAATCCCACAGAGGCCTGTTCTCCCTGAAGATCTGACTAACACTGTCTGTCCCGACCAGAATCCAGTCCCACAGAGGCCTGTTCTCCCTGAAGATCTGACTAACACTGTCTGTCCCGACCAGAATCCCACAGAGGCCTGTTCTCCCTGAAGATCTGACTAACACTGTCTGTCCCGACCAGACTCCCACAGAGGCCTGTTCTCCCTGAAGATCTGACTAACACTGTCTGTCCCGACCAGAATCCCACAGAGGCCTGTTCTCCCTGAAGATCTGACTAACACTGTCTGTCCCGACCAGAATCCCACAGAGGCCTGTTCTCCCTGAAGATCTGACTAACACTGTCTGTCCCGACCAGAATCCCACAGAGGCCTGTTCTCCCTGAAGATCTGACTAACACTGTCTGTCCCGACCAGAATCCCACAGAGGTCTGTTCTCCCTGAAGATCTGACTAACACTGTCTGTCCCGACCAGAATCCCACAGAGGCCTGTTCTCCCTGAAGATCTGACTAACACTGTCTGTCCCAACCAGAATCCCACAGAGGCCTGTTCTCCCTGAAGATCTGACTAACACTGTCTGTCCCGACCAGAATCCAGTCCCACAGAGGCCTGTTCTCCCTGAAGATCTGACTAACACTGTCTGTCCCGACCAGAATCCCACAGAGGCCTGTTCTCCCTGAAGATCTGACTAACACTGTCTGTCCCGACCAGACTCCCACAGAGGCCTGTTCTCCCTGAAGATCTGACTAACACTGTCTGTCCCGACCAGAATCCCACAGAGGCCTGTTCTCCCTGAAGATCTGACTAACACTGTCTGTCCCGACCAGAATCCCACAGAGGCCTGTTCTCCCTGAAGATCTGACTAACACTGTCTGTCCCGACCAGAATCCCACAGAGGCCTGTTCTCCCTGAAGATCTGACTAACACTGTCTGTCCCGACCAGAATCCCACAGAGGCCTGTTCTCCCTGAAGATCTGACTAACACTGTCTGTCCCGACCAGACTCCCACAGAGGCCTGTTCTCCCTGAAGATCTGACTAACACTGTCTGTCCCGACCAGAATCCCACAGAGGTCTGTTCTCCCTGAAGATCTGACTAACACTGTCTGTCCCGACCAGAATCCCACAGAGGCCTGTTCTCCCTGAAGATCTGACTAACACTGTCTGTCCCAACCAGAATCCCACAGAGGCCTGTTCTCCCTGAAGATCTGACTAACACTGTCTGTCCCGACCAGAATCCAGTCCCACAGAGGCCTGTTCTCCCTGAAGATCTGACTAACACTGTCTGTCCCGACCAGAATCCAGTCCCACAGAGGCCTGTTCTCCCTGAAGATCTGACTAACATCGCAGCTCTCTACGGCATAAACTGACCGACAACCTGGTAATGTTTGAGACTGAAAGAAAGTTTCCAAATAAAGTCGAAACGTCACATGTATCTGGGACCCGGGTAAGACCTGTTGACCAGAAATCTATTATGCTCCCACAAAATGTCCGTTGTCAAAGATTGACAGCTATTGTCGCCCCATAGCCCCGTTTATAACTGCCACTAACATGCCTCTCTTGTCCTAATCTTGTCCACATTCTGATTGTAACTCTGTGTTATATGTGTAACTCTGTGTTCTATGTGTAACTCTGTGTCGTTCTATGTGTAACTCTGTGTCGTTCTATGTGTAACTCTGTGTTGTTCTATGTGTAACTCTGTGTTGTTCTATGTGTAACTCTGTGTTGTTCTATGTGTAACTCTGTGTTGTTCTATGTGTAACTCTGTGTTCCATGTGTAACTCTGTGTTCCATGTGTAACTCTGTGTTCTATGTGTAACTCTGTGTCGTTCTATGTGTAACTCTGTGTCGTTCTATGTGTAACTCTGTGTCGTTCTATGTGTAACTCTCTGTGTTCTATGTGTAACTCTGTGTTCTATGTGTAACTCTGTGTTCTATGTGTAACTCTGTGTTCTATGTGTAACTCTGTGTTCTATGTGTAACTCTGTGTTCTATGTGTAACTCTGTGTTCTATGTGTAACTCTGTGTTCTATGTGTAACTCTGTGTTCTATGTGTAACTCTGTGTTCTATGTGTAACTCTGTGTTGTTCTATGTGTAACTCTGTGTTGTTCTATGTGTAACTCTGTGTTGTTCTATGTGTAACTCTGTGTTGTTCTATGTGTAACTCTGTGTTGTTCTATGTGTAACTCTGTGTTGTTCTCTGTGTAACTCTGTGTTGTTCTCTGTGTAACTCTTGTTCTATGTGTAACTCTGTGTTGTTCTATGTGTAACTCTGTGTTGTTCTATGTGTAACTCTGTGTTGTTCTATGTGTAACTCTGTGTTGTTCTATGTGTAACTCTGTGTTGTTCTATGTGTAACTCTGTGTTGTTCTATGTGTAACTCTGTGTTGTTCTATGTGTAACTCTGTGTTCTCTGTGTTGTTCTATGTGTAACTCTGTGTTCTATGTGTAACTCTGTGTTCTATGTGTAACTCTGTGTTCTATGTGTAACTCTGTGTTGTTCTATGTGTAACTCTGTGTTGTTCTATGTGTAACTCTGTGTTGTTCTATGTGTAACTCTGTGTTCTATGTGTAACTCTGTGTTGTTCTATGTGTAACTCTCTGTGTTCTATGTGTAACTCTGTGTTCTATGTGTAACTCTGTGTTGTTCTCTGTGTTGTTCTATGTGTAACTCTGTGTTGTTCTATGTGTAACTCTGTGTTGTTCTATGTGTAACTCTGTGTTGTTCTATGTGTAACTCTGTGTTGTTCTATGTGTAACTCTGTGTTCTATGTGTAACTCTGTGTCGTTCTATGTGTAACTCTGTGTTGTTCTATGTATCGAACTGCTTTGCTTTATCTTGGCCAGGTCGCAGTTATAAATGAGGACTTGTTCTCAACTAGCCTACCTGGTTAAATAAAGGTGTTCTCAACTTGCCAATCTGGTTAAATAAAGGTGTTCTCAACTTGCCTACCTGGTTAAATAAAGGTGTTCTCAACTAGCCTACCTGGTGAAATAAAGGTGTTCTCAACTAGCCTACCTGGTGAAATAAAGGTGTTCTCAACTAGCCTACCTGGTTAAATAAAGGTGTTCTCAACTGGCCTACCTGGTTAAATAAAGGTGTTCTCAACTAGCCTACCTGGTTAAATAAAGGTGTTCTCAACTAGCCTACCTGGTTAAATAAAGGTGTTCTCAACTAGCCTACCTGGTTAAATAAAGGTGTTCTCAACTAGCCTACCTGGTTAAATAAAGGTGTTCTCAACTAGCCTACCTGGTTAAATAAAGGTGTTCTCAACTAGCCTACCTGGTTAAATAAAGGTGTTCTCAACTTGCCTACCTGGTTAAATAAAGGTGTTCTTAACTAGCCTACCTGGTTAAATAAAGGTGTTCTCAACTAGCCTACCTGGTTAAATAAAGGTGTTCTCAACTAGCCTACCTGGTTAAATAAAGGTGTTCTCAACTAGCCTACCTGGTTAAATAAAGGTGTTCTCAACTAGCCTAGCTGGTTAAATAAAGGTGTTCTCAACTAGCCTACCTGGTTAAATAAAGGTGTTCTCAACTGGCCTACCTGGTTAAATAAAGGTGTTCTCAACTGGCCTACCTGGTTAAATAAAGGTGTTCTCAACTAGCCTACCTGCTTAAATAAAGGTGTTCTCAACTAGCCTACCTGGTTAAATAAAGGTGAAATAAAAATAAATAAAATCCGTATAAAAAGATGATAATGACGATTAAGATGGTTTCACTGTCCAGTTCTGTCTACATGTGTAAAGATACCCAGACACAATGTGTGCCTGACTACCGTATGATGTGGGCAGGAAGATCAGATCACAATCAGATCACAATGTGTCTTTTACACATCTACGCCTGTCTAATAATGTGGCTACAATCAGAATTTGCACCAGGGCATAAACGGGGCTATTGACAATCTGTATCTGTATTGTATGTGTTGAGTTGGGATGAATCTGGTCATTAATCAGTGGGTTAAGTTGGGATGAATCTGGTCATTAATCAGTGGGTTAAGTTGGGATGAATCTGGTCATTAATCAGTGGGTTAAGTTGGGATGAATCTGGTCATTAATCAGTGGGTTAAGTTGGGATGAATCTGGTCATTAATCAGTGGGTTGAGTTGGGATGAATCTGGTCATTAATCAGTGGGTTGAGTTGGGATGAATCTGGTCATTAATCAGTGGGTTGAGTTGGGATGAATCTGGTCATTAATCAGTGGGTTGAGTTGGGATGAATCTGGTCATTAATCAGTGGGTTAAGTTGGGATGAATCTGATCATTAATCAGTGGGTTAAGTTGGGATGAATCTGGTCATTAATCAGTGGGTTAAGTTGGGATGAATCTGGTCATTAATCAGTGGGTTAAGTTGGGATGAATCTGGTCATTAATCAGTGGGTTAAGTTGGGATGAATCTGGTCATTAATCAGTGGGTTAAGTTGGGATGAATCTGGTCATTAATCAGTGGGTTAAGTTGGGATGAATCTGGTCATTAATCAGTGTGTCCCGATTCTTCACGATGTCACATTATGTCCGTTTAAACACAACATTATGGGCACGTTCCAGGTGCTCTTTATTTCACAGTTGGGCTGATCTCACAAAATTGGGGGAAATTCTCAGAAACCAGCGAACCATCCCAGTAATATGACTTGGGATCTTCAGATGAGACCTTCATTCCTCGAATAAATAAGTCCACCGATGCATCATTAGGGTTTCAAATGTAGGGCAAAGACGCATCATGGGAGTTGACTGTTGCTCTGAAAACTCCCCATCACAGTTCCTGGGACAGAGCAACAAATGCATCACACTCAAATGTGAGAAAATGACTATAGTTTAACTGTGCAACCATTGAAAATGAGGTTGAATGATACATAAGGGTTCAATATTAGACGCATTTGTCAGTGCATTAATACATGTTTAACAGCTGGAGTTAAATAGTGTCTCACTATTTGGCAAGCACTGACTGGCTATCTCACTATTTGGCAAGCACTGACTGGCTATCTCACTATTTGGCGAGCACTGACTGGCTATCTCACTATTTGGCAAGCACTGACTGGCTATCTCAATATTTGGCGAGCACTGACTGGCTATCTCACTATTTGGCAAGCACTGACTGGCTATCTCACTATTTGGCAAGCACTGACTGGCTATCTCACTATTTTGACCAATTTGTTATAACCCATTTATGAATGGTTTATAATAATTTACTAATGATCAAATAACCGTTAATAACATAATAACAAATCATCTATAAACCCTTTACAAATGGAACCTACAAATGGAACCTACAAATGGAACATACACATGGAACCTACAAATGGAACCTACAAATGGAACCTACACATGGAACCTACAAATGGAACCTACAAATGGAACCTACAAATGGAACCTCATTGTAAAGAATTACCCAAATTTGATTTGACAACCTATGTGTCCCTACCCTCTTACTGAACCCTGGGTTGCCCTGCTTCCTGCGTCTCCACACACACAATTACCCTGTGGTTACCCTCCCGTTACCCTGGTTGAACTACAGATGAACCCTGCTCTCTCTCTCTGAACCAGGCAGCTGCTCATACATCTGAATCCGTGGTTCATTTCCAGCCCCAATTCACCGGCACAACCTCTCGCCCTCTCTCTCTCCTCTATGATGTAACATCTGAACTGGCATCATCTCGCTCTGATCACTTCACGCTTGGAGGACCGTATTCTGCTGTGTTATGTCACAGGAAATGACTGTCGGTGTCAATTCACCCCCCCCCCTTTAATAAATTATTTGAAGCACAGTTCAACCTCAGTCATACCACCAACAGATATCTCCAGTCATACCCCCACCAGATATCTCCAGTCATACCCCCACCAGATATCTCCAGTCATACCCCCACCAGATATCTCCAGTCATACCCCCACCAGATATCTCCAGTCATACCACCACCAGATATCTCCAGTCATACCCCCACCAGATATCTCCAGTCATACCACCCTTCAGTCATACCCCCACCAGATATCTCCAGTCATACCCCCACCAGATATCTCCAGTCATACCCCCACCAGATATCTCCAGTCATACCCCCACCAGATATCTCCAGTCATACCCCCACCAGATATCTCCAGTCATACCACCCTTCAGTCATACCCCCACCAGATATCTCCAGTCATACCCCCACCAGATATCTCCAGTCATACCACCCTTCAGTCATACCCCCACCAGATATCTCCAGTCATACCACCCTTCAGTCATACCACCACCAGATATCTCCAGTCATACCACCATTCAGTCATACCCCCACCAGATATCTCCAGTCATACCACCTTCAGTCATACCCCACCAGATATCTCCAGTCATACCCCCACCAGATATCTCCAGTCATACCCCCACCAAATATCTCCAGTCATACCACCCTTCAGTCATACCACCACCAGATATCTCCAGTCATACCCCCACCAGATATCTCCAGTCATACCACCCTTCAGTCATACCCCCACCAGATATCTTCAGTCATACCCCACCAGATATCTCCAGTCATACCCCCACCAGATATCTCCAGTCATACCACCCTTCAGTCATACCCCCACCAGATATCTCCAGTCATACCCCACCAGATATCTCCAGTCATACCACCCTTCAGTCATACCCCACCAGATATCTTCAGTCATACCCCCACCAGATATCTCCAGTCATACCCCCACCAGATATCTCCAGTCATACCACCCTTCAGTCATACCCCCACCAGATATCTCCAGTCATACCCCCACCAGATATCTCCAGTCATACCACCACCATATATCTCCAGTCATACCCCCACCAGATATCTCCAGTCATACCACCCTTCAGTCATACCACCCCAGATATCTCCAGTCATACCACCCTTCAGTCATACCCCCACCAGATATCTCCAGTCATACCCCACCAGATATCTTCAGTCATACCACCCTTCAGTCATACCCCCACCAGATATCTCCAGTCATACCCCCACCAGATATCTCCAGTCATACCCCCACCAGATATCTTCAGTCATACCCCCACCAGATATCTCCAGTCATACCACCCTTCAGTCATACCCCCACCAGATATCTCCAGTCATACCACCCTTCAGTCATACCCCCACCAGATATCTCCAGTCATACCACCCTTCAGTCATACCACCCTTCAGTCATACCACCCTTCAGTCATACCCCCACCAGATATCTCCAGTCATACCACCCTTCAGTCATACCCCCACCAGATATCTTCAGTCATACCCCCACCAGATATCTCCAGTCATACCCCCACCAGATATCTCCAGTCATACCCCCACCAGATATCTCCAGTCATGCCTCCACCAAATATCTCAAGTCATACCACCCTTCAGTCATACCCCCACCAGATATCTCCAGTCATACCACCACCAAATATTTTCAGTCATACCCCCACCAGATATCTCCAGTCATACCACCCTTCAGTCATACTCCCACCAGATATCTCCAGTCATACCACCACCAAATATTTTCAGTCATACCCCCACCAGATATCTCCAGTCATACCACCCTTCAGTCATACCCCCACCAGATATCTCCAGTCATACCCCCACCAGATATCTCCAGTCATACCCCCACCAGATATCTCCAGTCATACCCCCACCAGATATCTTCAGTCATACCACCTTCAGTCATACCCCCACCAGATATCTCCAGTCATACCCCCACCAGATATCTCCAGTCATACCCCCACCAGATATCTCCAGTCATACCACCCTTCAGTCATACCCCCACCAGATATCTCCAGTCATACCACCCTTCAGTCATACCCCACCAGATATCTCCAGTCATACCACCCTTCAGTCATACCACCCTTCAGTCATACCACCCTTCAGTCATACCCCCACCAGATATCTCCAGTCATACCACCCTTCAGTCATACCCCACCAGATATCTTCAGTCATACCCCCACCAGATATCTCCAGTCATACCCCACCAGATATCTTCAGTCATACCACTCTTCAGTCATACCCCCACCAGATATCTCCAGTCATACCACCCTTCAGTCATACCCCCACCAGATATCTCCAGTCATACCACTCTTCAGTCATACCCCCACCAGATATCTCCAGTCATACCACCACCAAATATTTTCAGTCATACCCCCACCAGATATCTCCAGTCATACCACCCTTCAGTCATACCCCACCAGATATCTCCAGTCATACCACCACCAAATATTTTCAGTCATACCCCCACCAGATATCTCCAGTCATACCACCCTTCAGTCATACCCCCACCAGATATCTCCAGTCATACCACCACCAAATATTTTCAGTCATACCCCCACCAGATATCTCCAGTCATACCACCACCAAATATTTTCAGTCATACCCCCACCAGATATCTCCAGTCATACCCCCACCAGATATCTCCAGTCATACCACCACCAGATATCTCCAGTCATACCACCCTTCAGTCATACCCCACCAGATATCTCCAGTCATACCCCCACCAGATATCTCCAGTCATACCCCCACCAGATATCTCCAGTCATACCCCACCAGATATCTCTCTGAATGACCTTCTTGATCCAAATCAGTCAGGTTTCAAGACTAGTCATTCAACTGAGACTGCTCTCCTCTGTATCACGGAGGCGCTCCGCACTGCTAAAGCTAACTCTCTCCTCTGCTCTCATCCTTCTAGATCTATCGGCTGCCTTCGATACTGTGAACCATCAGATCCTCCTCTCCACCCTCTCCGAGTTGGGCATCTCCGGCGCGGCCCACGCTTGGATTGCGTCCTACCTGACAGGTCGCTCCTACCAGGTGGCGTGGCGAGAATCTGTCTCCTCACCACGCGCTCTCACCACTGGTGTCCCCCAGGGCTCTGTTCTTGGCCCTCTCCTATTCTCGCTATACACCAAGTCACTTGGCTCTGTCATAACCTCACATGGTCTATCTTATCATTGCTATGCAGACGACACACAATTAATCTTCTCCTTTCCCTTCTGATGACCAGGTGGCGAATCGCATCTCTGCATGTCTGGCAGACATATCAGTGTGGATGACGGATCACCACCTCAAGCTGAACTCGGCAAGACGGAGCTGCTCTTCCTCCCGGGAAGGACTGCCCGTTCCATGATCTCGCCATCACGGTTGACAACTCCATTGTGTCCTCCTCCCAGAGCGCCAAGAACCTTGGCGTGATCCTGGACAACACCCTGTCGTTCTCAACTAACATCAAGGCGGTGGCCCGTTCCTGTAGGTTTATGCTCTACAACATCCGCAGAGTACGACCCTGCCTCACACAGGAAGCGGCGCAGGTCCTAATCCAGGCACTTGTCATCTCCCGTCTGGATTACTGCAACTCGCTGTTGGCTGGGCTCCCTGCCTGTGCCATTAAACCCCTTCAACTCATCCAGAACGCCGCAGCCCGTCTGGTGTTCAACCTTCCCAAGTTCTCTCACGTCACCCCGCTCCTCCGTTCTCTCCACTGGCTTCCAGTTGAAGCTCGCATCCGCTACAAGACCATGGTGCTTGCCTACGGAGCTGTGAGGGGAACGGCACCTCAGTACCTCCAGGCTCTGATCAGGCCCTACACCCAAACAAGGGCACTGCGTTCATCCACCTCTGGCCTGCTCGCCTCCCTACCACTGAGGAAGTACAGCTCCCGCTCAGCCCAGTCAAAACTGTTCGCTGCCCTGGCCCCCCAATGGTGGAACAAACTCCCTCACGACGCCAGGACAGCGGAGTCAATCACCACCTTCCGGAGACACCTGAAACCCCAACTCTTTAAGGAATACCTAGAGGATAGGTTAAGTAATCCCTCTCACCCCACCCCCTAAGTTTTAGATGCACTATTGTTAAGTGACTGTCCCACTGGATGTCATAAGGTGAATGCACCAATTTGTAAGTCGCTCTGGATAAGAGCGTCTGCTAAATGACTTAAATGTTAAATGTAAAAAATGTAATACCACCACCAGATATCTCCAGTCATACCCCACCAGATATCTCCAGTCATACCACCCTTCAGTCATACCCCACCAGATATCTCCAGTCATACCCCACCAGATATCTCCAGTCATACCCCCACCAGATATCTCCAGCCATACCCCCACCAGATATCTCCAGTCATACCCCCACCAGATATCTCCAGTCATACCACCCTTCAGTCATACCCCCACCAGATATCTCCAGTCATACCCCACCAGATATCTCCAGTCATACCCCCACCAGATATCTCCAGTCATACCACCCTTCAGTCATACCACCACCAGATATCTCCAGTCATACCACCCTTCAGTCATACCCCACCAGATATCTCCAGTCATACCACCCTTCAGTCATACCCCCACCAGATATCTCCAGTCATACCCCCACCAGATATCTCCAGTCATACCCCCACCAGATATCTCCAGTCATACCACCACCAGATATCTCCAGTCATACCCCCACCAGATATCTCCAGTCATACCACCCTTCAGTCATACCCCCACCAGATATCTCCAGTCATACCACCCTTCAGTCATACCCCCACCAGATATCTCCAGTCATACCCCCACCAGATATCTCCAGTCATACCACCACCAGATATCTCCAGTCATACCCCCACCAGATATCTCCAGTCATACCACCCTTCAGTCATACCCCACCAGATATCTCCAGTCATACCCCCACCAGATATCTCCAGTCATACCACCCTTCAGTCATACCCCCACCAGATATCTTCAGTCATACCCCCACCAGATATCTCCAGTCATACCCCCCACCAGATATCTCCAGTCATACCACCCTTCAGTCATACCCCCACCAGATATCTCCAGTCATACCCCACCAAATATCTCCAGTCATACCACCTTCAGTCATACCACCACCAGATATCTCCAGTCATACCCCCACCAGATATCTCCAGTCATACCACCCTTCAGTCATACCCCCACCAGATATCTCCAGTCATACCCCACCAGATATCTCCAGTCATACCACCACCATATATCTCCAGTCATACCACCCTTCAGTCATACCACCACCAGATATCTCCAGTCATACCACCCTCCAGTCATACCCCCACCATATATCTCCAGTCATACCACCACCATATATCTCCAGTCATACCACCCTTCAGTCATACCCCACCAGATATCTCCAGTCATACCCCCACCAGATATCTCCAGTCATACCACCACCATATATCTCCAGTCATACCACCCTTCAGTCATACCACCACCAGATATCTCCAGTCATACCACCCTCCAGTCATACCCCCACCATATATCTCCAGTCATACCACCACCATATATCTCCAGTCATACCACCCTTCAGTCATACCACCACCAGATATCTCCAGTCATACCACCCTTCAGTCATACCCCCACCAGATATCTCCAGTCATACCCCCACCAGATATCTTCAGTCATACCACCCTTCAGTCATACCCCCACCAGATATCTCCAGTCATACCCCCACCAGATATCTCCAGTCATACCCCCACCAGATATCTTCAGTCATACCCCACCAGATATCTCCAGTCATACCACCCTTCAGTCATACCCCCACCAGATATCTCCAGTCATACCACCCTTCAGTCATACCCCCACCAGATATCTCCAGTCATACCACCCTTCAGTCATACCACCCTTCAGTCATACCACCCTTCAGTCATACCCCACCAGATATCTCCAGTCATACCACCCTTCAGTCATACCCCCACCAGATATCTTCAGTCATACCCCCACCAGATATCTCCAGTCATACCCCCACCAGATATCTCCAGTCATACCCCCACCAGATATCTCCAGTCATGCCTCCACCAAATATCTCCAGTCATACCACCCTTCAGTCATACCCCACCAGATATCTCCAGTCATACCACCACCAAATATTTTCAGTCATACCCCCACCAGATATCTCCAGTCATACCACCCTTCAGTCATACCCCCCACCAGATATCTCCAGTCATACCACCACCAAATATTTTCAGTCATACCCCCACCAGATATCTCCAGTCATACCACCCTTCAGTCATACCCCACCAGATATCTCCAGTCATACCCCACCAGATATCTCCAGTCATACCCCCACCAGATATCTCCAGTCATACCCCCACCAGATATCTTCAGTCATACCCCCACCAGATATCTTCAGTCATACCACCCTTCAGTCATACCCCCACCAGATATCTCCAGTCATACCCCCACCAGATATCTCCAGTCATACCCCCACCAGATATCTTCAGTCATACCCCCACCAGATATCTCCAGTCATACCACCCTTCAGTCATACCCCCACCAGATATCTCCAGTCATACCACCCTTCAGTCATACCCCACCAGATATCTCCAGTCATACCACCCTTCAGTCATACCCCCACCAGATATCTCCAGTCATACCACCCTTCAGTCATACCACCCTTCAGTCATACCACCCTTCAGTCATACCCCCACCAGATATCTCCAGTCATACCACCCTTCAGTCATACCCCCACCAGATATCTTCAGTCATACCCCACCAGATATCTCCAGTCATACCCCCACCAGATATCTTCAGTCATACCACTCTTCAGTCATACCCCACCAGATATCTCCAGTCATACCACCCTTCAGTCATACCCCCACCAGATATCTCCAGTCATACCCCCACCAGATATCTCCAGTCATACCACCACCATATATCTCCAGTCATACCACCCTTCAGTCATACCACCACCAGATATCTCCAGTCATACCACCCTCCAGTCATACCCCCACCATATATCTCCAGTCATACCACCACCATATATCTCCAGTCATACCACCCTTCAGTCATACCACCACCAGATATCTCCAGTCATACCACCCTTCAGTCATACCCCCACCAGATATCTCCAGTCATACCCCCACCAGATATCTTCAGTCATACCACCCTTCAGTCATACCCCACCAGATATCTCCAGTCATACCCCACCAGATATCTCCAGTCATACCCCCACCAGATATCTTCAGTCATACCCCCACCAGATATCTCCAGTCATACCACCCTTCAGTCATACCCCACCAGATATCTCCAGTCATACCACCCTTCAGTCATACCCCCACCAGATATCTCCAGTCATACCACCCTTCAGTCATACCACCCTTCAGTCATACCACCCTTCAGTCATACCCCCACCAGATATCTCCAGTCATACCACCTTCAGTCATACCCCCACCAGATATCTTCAGTCATACCCCCACCAGATATCTCCAGTCATACCACCCTTCAGTCATACCCCACCAGATATCTCCAGTCATACCCCCACCAGATATCTCCAGTCATGCCTCCACCAAATATCTCCAGTCATACCACCCTTCAGTCATACCCCCACCAGATATCTCCAGTCATACCACCACCAAATATTTTCAGTCATACCCCACCAGATATCTCCAGTCATACCACCCTTCAGTCATACCCCCACCAGATATCTCCAGTCATACCACCACCAAATATTTTCAGTCATACCCCACCAGATATCTCCAGTCATACCACCCTTCAGTCATACCCCCACCAGATATCTCCAGTCATACCCCCACCAGATATCTCCAGTCATACCCCCACCAGATATCTCCAGTCATACCCCCACCAGATATCTCCAGTCATACCCCACCAGATATCTTCAGTCATACCACCCTTCAGTCATACCCCCACCAGATATCTCCAGTCATACCCCCACCAGATATCTCCAGTCATACCCCACCAGATATCTTCAGTCATACCCCCACCAGATATCTCCAGTCATACCACCCTTCAGTCATACCCCAACAGATATCTCCAGTCATACCACCCTTCAGTCATACCCCCACCAGATATCTCCAGTCATACCACCCTTCAGTCATACCCCACCAGATATCTCCAGTCATACCACCTTCTTCAGTCATACCACCCTTCAGTCATACCACCCTTCAGTCATACCCCCACCAGATATCTCCAGTCATACCACCCTTCAGTCATACCCCACCAGATATCTTCAGTCATACCCCCACCAGATATCTCCAGTCATACCCCCACCAGATATCTTCAGTCATACCACTCTTCAGTCATACCCCCCACCAGATATCTCCAGTCATACCACCCTTCAGTCATACCCCACCAGATATCTCCAGTCATACCACTCTTCAGTCATACCCCCACCAGATATCTCCAGTCATACCACCACCAAATATTTTCAGTCATACCCCACCAAATATCTCCAGTCATACCACCCTTCAGTCATACCCCCACCAGATATCTCCAGTCATACCCCCACCAGATATCTCCAGTCATACCACCACCAGATATCTCCAGTCATACCCCCACCAGATATCTCCAGTCATACCACCCTTCAGTCATACCCCCACCAGATATCTCCAGTCATACCCCACCAGATATCTCCAGTCATACCACCCTTCAGTCATACCCCCACCAGATATCTTCAGTCATACCCCCACCAGATATCTCCAGTCATACCCCCACCAGATATCTCCAGTCATACCCCCACCAGATATCTCCAGTCATACCACCCTTCAGTCATACCCCCACCAGATATCTCCAGTCATACCCCCACCAAATATCTCCAGTCATACCACCCTTCAGTCATACCACCACCAGATATCTCCAGTCATACCACCCTTCAGTCATACCCCCACCAGATATCTCCAGTCATACCCCACCAGATATCTTCAGTCATACCACCCTTCAGTCATACCCCCACCAGATATCTCCAGTCATACCCCACCAGATATCTCCAGTCATACCCCCACCAGATATCTTCAGTCATACCCCCACCAGATATCTCCAGTCATACCACCCTTCAGTCATACCCCCACCAGATATCTCCAGTCATACCACCCTTCAGTCATACCCCCACCAGATATCTCCAGTCATACCACCCTTCAGTCATACCCCCACCAGATATCTCCAGTCATACCCCCACCAGATATCTCCAGTCATACCACCCTTCAGTCATACCCCCACCAGATATCTCCAGTCATACCCCCACCAGATATCTCCAGTCATACCACCTTCAGTCATACCCCCACCAGATATCTTCAGTCATACCCCACCAGATATCTCCAGTCATACCCCCACCAGATATCTCCAGTCATACCACCCTTCAGTCATACCCCACCAGATATCTCCAGTCATACCCCACCAAATATCTCCAGTCATACCACCCTTCAGTCATACCACCACCAGATATCTTCAGTCATACCCCCACCAGATATCTCCAGTCATACCACCCTTCAGTCATACCCCCACCAGATATCTCCAGTCATACCACCCTTCAGTCATACCCCCACCAGATATCTCCAGTCATACCACCCTTCAGTCATACCCCCACCAGATATCTTCAGTCATACCACCCTTCAGTCATACCACCCTTCAGTCATACCCCCACCAGATATCTCCAGTCATACCACCCTTCAGTCATACCCCCACCAGATATCTTCAGTCATACCCCACCAGATATCTCCAGTCATACCCCCACCAGATATCTTCAGTCATACCACTCTTCAGTCATACCCCCACCAGATATCTCCAGTCATACCACCCTTCAGTCATACCCCCACCAGATATCTCCAGTCATACCACTCTTCAGTCATACCCCACCAGATATCTCCAGTCATACCACCCTTCAGTCATACCCCCACCAGATATCTCCAGTCATACCACCACCAAATATTTTCAGTCATACCCCCACCAGATATCTCCAGTCATACCACCCTTCAGTCATACCCCCACCAGATATCTCCAGTCATACCACCACCAAATATTTTCAGTCATACCCCACCAGATATCTCCAGTCATACCACCCTTCAGTCATACCCCCACCAGATATCTCCAGTCATACCACCACCAAATATTTTCAGTCATACCCCCACCAGATATCTCCAGTCATACCACCCTTCAGTCATACCCCCACCAGATATCTCCAGTCATACCCCACCAGATATCTCCAGTCATACCACCACCATATATCTCCAGTCATACCCCCACCAGATATCTCCAGTCATACCACCCTTCAGTCATACCACCACCAGATATCTCCAGTCATACCACCCTTCAGTCATACCCCCACCAGATATCTCCAGTCATACCCCACCAGATATCTTCAGTCATACCACCCTTCAGTCATACCCCCACCAGATATCTCCAGTCATACCCCCACCAGATATCTCCAGTCATACCCCACCAGATATCTTCAGTCATACCCCCACCAGATATCTCCAGTCATACCACCCTTCAGTCATACCCCCACCAGATATCTCCAGTCATACCACCCTTCAGTCATACCCCCCACCAGATATCTCCAGTCATACCACCCTTCAGTCATACCACCCTTCAGTCATACCACCCTTCAGTCATACCCCCACCAGATATCTCCAGTCATACCACCCTTCAGTCATACCCCACCAGATATCTTCAGTCATACCCCACCAGATATCTCCAGTCATACCCCCACCAGATATCTCCAGTCATACCCCCACCAGATATCTCCAGTCATGCCTCCACCAAATATCTCAAGTCATACCACCCTTCAGTCATACCCCCACCAGATATCTCCAGTCATACCACCACCAAATATTTTCAGTCATACCCCACCAGATATCTCCAGTCATACCACCCTTCAGTCATACTCCCACCAGATATCTCCAGTCATACCACCACCAAATATTTTCAGTCATACCCCCACCAGATATCTCCAGTCATACCACCTTCAGTCATACCCCCACCAGATATCTCCAGTCATACCCCCACCAGATATCTCCAGTCATACCCCCACCAGATATCTCCAGTCATACCCCCACCAGATATCTTCAGTCATACCACCCTTCAGTCATACCCCCACCAGATATCTCCAGTCATACCCCCACCAGATATCTCCAGTCATACCCCCACCAGATATCTTCAGTCATACCCCCACCAGATATCTCCAGTCATACCACCCTTCAGTCATACCCCCACCAGATATCTCCAGTCATACCACCTTCAGTCATACCCCCACCAGATATCTCCAGTCATACCACCCTTCAGTCATACCCCCACCAGATATCTCCAGTCATACCACCCTTCAGTCATACCACCTTCAGTCATACCACCCTTCAGTCATACCCCCACCAGATATCTCCAGTCATACCACCCTTCAGTCATACCCCCACCAGATATCTTCAGTCATACCCCCACCAGATATCTCCAGTCATACCCCCACCAGATATCTTCAGTCATACCACTCTTCAGTCATACCCCACCAGATATCTCCAGTCATACCACCCTTCAGTCATACCCCCACCAGATATCTCCAGTCATACCACGCTTCAGTCATACCCCCACCAGATATCTCCAGTCATACCACCACCAAATATTTTCAGTCATACCCCCACCAGATATCTCCAGTCATACCACCCTTCAGTCATACCCCCACCAGATATCTCCAGTCATACCACCACCAAATATTTTCAGTCATACCCCCACCAGATATCTCCAGTCATACCACCCTTCAGTCATACCCCACCAGATATCTCCAGTCATACCACCACCAAATATTTTCAGTCATACCCCCACCAGATATCTCCAGTCATACCACCACCAAATATTTTCAGTCATACCCCCACCAGATATCTCCAGTCATACCCCCACCAGATATCTCCAGTCATACCACCACCAGATATCTCCAGTCATACCACCCTTCAGTCATACCCCCACCAGATATCTCCAGTCATACCCCACCAGATATCTCCAGTCATACCCCCACCAGATATCTCCAGTCATACCCCCACCAGATATCTCTCTGAATGACCTTCTTGATCCAAATCAGTCAGGTTTCAAGACTAGTCATTCAACTGAGACTGCTCTCCTCTGTATCACGGAGGCGCTCCGCACTGCTAAAGCTAACTCTCTCTCCTCTGCTCTCATCCTTCTAGATCTATCGGCTGCCTTCGATACTGTGAACCATCAGATCCTCCTCTCCACCCTCTCCGAGTTGGGCATCTCCGGCGCGGCCCACGCTTGGATTGCGTCCTACCTGACAGGTCGCTCCTACCAGGTGGCGTGGCGAGAATCTGTCTCCTCACCACGCGCTCTCACCACTGGTGTCCCCCAGGGCTCTGTTCTTGGCCCTCTCCTATTCTCGCTATACACCAAGTCACTTGGCTCTGTCATAACCTCACATGGTCTCTCTTATCATTGCTATGCAGACGACACACAATTAATCTTCTCCTTTCCCCTTCTGATGACCAGGTGGCGAATCGCATCTCTGCATGTCTGGCAGACATATCAGTGTGGATGACGGATCACCACCTCAAGCTGAACCTCGGCAAGACGGAGCTGCTCTTCCTCCCGGGAAGGACTGCCGTTCCATGATCTCGCCATCACGGTTGACAACTCCATTGTGTCCTCCTCCCAGAGCGCCAAGAACCTTGGCGTGATCCTGGACAACACCCTGTCGTTCTCAACTAACATCAAGGCGGTGGCCCGTTCCTGTAGGTTTATGCTCTACAACATCCGCAGAGTACGACCCTGCCTCACACAGGAAGCGGCGCAGGTCCTAATCCAGGCACTTGTCATCTCCCGTCTGGATTACTGCAACTCGCTGTTGGCTGGGCTCCCTGCCTGTGCCATTAAACCCCTTCAACTCATCCAGAACGCCGCAGCCCGTCTGGTGTTCAACCTTCCCAAGTTCTCTCACGTCACCCCGCTCCTCCGTTCTCTCCACTGGCTTCCAGTTGAAGCTCGCATCCGCTACAAGACCATGGTGCTTGCCTACGGAGCTGTGAGGGGAACGGCACCTCAGTACCTCCAGGCTCTGATCAGGCCCTACACCCAAACAAGGGCACTGCGTTCATCCACCTCTGGCCTGCTCGCCTCCCTACCACTGAGGAAGTACAGCTCCCGCTCAGCCCAGTCAAAACTGTTCGCTGCCCTGGCCCCCCAATGGTGGAACAAACTCCTCACGACGCCAGGACAGCGGAGTCAATCACCACCTTCCGGAGACACCTGAAACCCCAACTCTTTAAGGAATACCTAGGATAGGTTAAGTAATCCCTCTCACCCCACCCCCTAAGTTTTAGATGCACTATTGTTAAGTGACTGTCCCACTGGATGTCATAAGGTGAATGCACCAATTTGTAAGTCGCTCTGGATAAGAGCGTCTGCTAAATGACTTAAATGTTAAATGTAAAAATGTAATACCACCACCAGATATCTCCAGTCATACCCCCACCAGATATCTCCAGTCATACCACCCTTCAGTCATACCCCACCAGATATCTCCAGTCATACCCCACCAGATATCTCCAGTCATACCCCCACCAGATATCTCCAGCCATACCCCCACCAGATATCTCCAGTCATACCCCCACCAGATATCTCCAGTCATACCACCCTTCAGTCATACCCCCACCAGATATCTCCAGTCATACCCCCACCAGATATCTCCAGTCATACCCCCACCAGATATCTCCAGTCATACCACCCTTCAGTCATACCACCACCAGATATCTCCAGTCATACCACCCTTCAGTCATACCCCCACCAGATATCTCCAGTCATACCACCCTTCAGTCATACCCCCACCAGATATCTCCAGTCATACCCCCACCAGATATCTCCAGTCATACCCCCACCAGATATCTCCAGTCATACCACCACCAGATATCTCCAGTCATACCCCCACCAGATATCTCCAGTCATACCACCCTTCAGTCATACCCCACCAGATATCTCCAGTCATACCACCCTTCAGTCATACCCCCACCAGATATCTCCAGTCATACCCCCACCAGATATCTCCAGTCATACCACCACCAGATATCTCCAGTCATACCCCCACCAGATATCTCCAGTCATACCACCCTTCAGTCATACCCCCACCAGATATCTCCAGTCATACCCCCACCAGATATCTCCAGTCATACCACCCTTCAGTCATACCCCCACCAGATATCTTCAGTCATACCCCACCAGATATCTCCAGTCATACCCCCACCAGATATCTCCAGTCATACCACCCTTCAGTCATACCCCCACCAGATATCTCCAGTCATACCCCCACCAAATATCTCCAGTCATACCACCCTTCAGTCATACCACCACCAGATATCTCCAGTCATACCCCCACCAGATATCTCCAGTCATACCACCCTTCAGTCATACCCCCACCAGATATCTCCAGTCATACCCCCACCAGATATCTCCAGTCATACCACCACCATATATCTCCAGTCATACCACCCTTCAGTCATACCACCACCAGATATCTCCAGTCATACCACCCTCCAGTCATACCCCCACCATATATCTCCAGTCATACCACCACCATATATCTCCAGTCATACCACCCTTCAGTCATACCCCCACCAGATATCTCCAGTCATACCCCCACCAGATATCTCCAGTCATACCACCACCATATATCTCCAGTCATACCACCCTTCAGTCATACCACCACCAGATATCTCCAGTCATACCACCCTCCAGTCATACCCCCACCATATATCTCCAGTCATACCACCACCATATATCTCCAGTCATACCACCCTTCAGTCATACCACCACCAGATATCTCCAGTCATACCACCCTTCAGTCATACCCCCACCAGATATCTCCAGTCATACCCCCACCAGATATCTTCAGTCATACCACCCTTCAGTCATACCCCCACCAGATATCTCCAGTCATACCCCACCAGATATCTCCAGTCATACCCCCACCAGATATCTTCAGTCATACCCCCACCAGATATCTCCAGTCATACCACCCTTCAGTCATACCCCCACCAGATATCTCCAGTCATACCACCCTTCAGTCATACCCCCACCAGATATCTCCAGTCATACCACCCTTCAGTCATACCACCCTTCAGTCATACCACCCTTCAGTCATACCCCCACCAGATATCTCCAGTCATACCACCCTTCAGTCATACCCCCACCAGATATCTTCAGTCATACCCCACCAGATATCTCCAGTCATACCCCCACCAGATATCTCCAGTCATACCCCCACCAGATATCTCCAGTCATGCCTCCACCAAATATCTCCAGTCATACCACCCTTCAGTCATACCCCCACCAGATATCTCCAGTCATACCACCACCAAATATTTTCAGTCATACCCCCACCAGATATCTCCAGTCATACCACCCTTCAGTCATACCCCCACCAGATATCTCCAGTCATACCACCACCAAATATTTTCAGTCATACCCCCACCAGATATCTCCAGTCATACCACCCTTCAGTCATACCCCACCAGATATCTCCAGTCATACCCCCACCAGATATCTCCAGTCATACCCCCACCAGATATCTCCAGTCATACCCCCACCAGATATCTTCAGTCATACCCCCACCAGATATCTTCAGTCATACCACCCTTCAGTCATACCCCCACCAGATATCTCCAGTCATACCCCCACCAGATATCTCCAGTCATACCCCACCAGATATCTTCAGTCATACCCCACCAGATATCTCCAGTCATACCACCCTTCAGTCATACCCCCACCAGATATCTCCAGTCATACCACCCTTCAGTCATACCCCACCAGATATCTCCAGTCATACCACCCTTCAGTCATACCCCCACCAGATATCTCCAGTCATACCACCCTTCAGTCATACCACCCTTCAGTCATACCACCCTTCAGTCATACCCCCACCAGATATCTCCAGTCATACCACCCTTCAGTCATACCCCCACCAGATATCTTCAGTCATACCCCCACCAGATATCTCCAGTCATACCCCCACCAGATATCTTCAGTCATACCACTCTTCAGTCATACCCCCACCAGATATCTCCAGTCATACCACCCTTCAGTCATACCCCCACCAGATATCTCCAGTCATACCCCCACCAGATATCTCCAGTCATACCACCACCATATATCTCCAGTCATACCACCCTTCAGTCATACCACCACCAGATATCTCCAGTCATACCACCCTCCAGTCATACCCCCACCATATATCTCCAGTCATACCACCACCATATATCTCCAGTCATACCACCTTCAGTCATACCACCACCAGATATCTCCAGTCATACCACCCTTCAGTCATACCCCCACCAGATATCTCCAGTCATACCCCCACCAGATATCTTCAGTCATACCACCCTTCAGTCATACCCCCACCAGATATCTCCAGTCATACCCCCACCAGATATCTCCAGTCATACCCCCACCAGATATCTTCAGTCATACCCCCACCAGATATCTCCAGTCATACCACCCTTCAGTCATACCCCCACCAGATATCTCCAGTCATACCACCCTTCAGTCATACCCCCACCAGATATCTCCAGTCATACCACCCTTCAGTCATACCACCCTTCAGTCATACCACCCTTCAGTCATACCCCCACCAGATATCTCCAGTCATACCACCCTTCAGTCATACCCCCACCAGATATCTTCAGTCATACCCCCACCAGATATCTCCAGTCATACCACCCTTCAGTCATACCCCCACCAGATATCTCCAGTCATACCCCCACCAGATATCTCCAGTCATGCCTCCACCAAATATCTCCAGTCATACCACCCTTCAGTCATACCCCCACCAGATATCTCCAGTCATACCACCACCAAATATTTTCAGTCATACCCCCACCAGATATCTCCAGTCATACCACCCTTCAGTCATACCCCCACCAGATATCTCCAGTCATACCACCACCAAATATTTTCAGTCATACCCCCACCAGATATCTCCAGTCATACCACCCTTCAGTCATACCCCCACCAGATATCTCCAGTCATACCCCCACCAGATATCTCCAGTCATACCCCACCAGATATCTCCAGTCATACCCCCACCAGATATCTCCAGTCATACCCCCACCAGATATCTTCAGTCATACCACC
The DNA here is from genome assembly GCF_021184085.1 of Oncorhynchus gorbuscha. Classification (NCBI taxonomy): domain Eukaryota; kingdom Metazoa; phylum Chordata; class Actinopteri; order Salmoniformes; family Salmonidae; genus Oncorhynchus; species Oncorhynchus gorbuscha. The sequence goes on from NW_025746304.1 coordinate 64,315, forward strand.
CTTCAGTCATACCCCCACCAGATATCTCCAGTCATACCCCCACCAGATATCTCCAGTCATACCCCCACCAGATATCTTCAGTCATACCCCCACCAGATATCTCCAGTCATACCACCCTTCAGTCATACCCCCAACAGATATCTCCAGTCATACCACCCTTCAGTCATACCCCACCAGATATCTCCAGTCATACCACCCTTCAGTCATACCCCCACCAGATATCTCCAGTCATACCACCCTTCAGTCATACCACCCTTCAGTCATACCACCCTTCAGTCATACCCCACCAGATATCTCCAGTCATACCACCCTTCAGTCATACCCCCACCAGATATCTTCAGTCATACCCCCACCAGATATCTCCAGTCATACCCCCACCAGATATCTTCAGTCATACCACTCTTCAGTCATACCCCCACCAGATATCTCCAGTCATACCACCCTTCAGTCATACCCCCACCAGATATCTCCAGTCATACCACTCTTCAGTCATACCCCCACCAGATATCTCCAGTCATACCCCACCAGATATCTCCAGTCATACCCCCACCAGATATCTCCAGTCATGCCTCCACCAAATATCTCAAGTCATACCACCCTTCAGTCATACCCCCACCAGATATCTCCAGTCATACCACCACCAAATATTTTCAGTCATACCCCACCAGATATCTCCAGTCATACCACCCTTCAGTCATACTCCCACCAGATATCTCCAGTCATACCACCACCAAATATTTTCAGTCATACCCCCACCAGATATCTCCAGTCATACCACCCTTCAGTCATACCCCCACCAGATATCTCCAGTCATACCCCACCAGATATCTCCAGTCATACCCCCACCAGATATCTCCAGTCATACCCCACCAGATATCTTCAGTCATACCACCCTTCAGTCATACCCCCACCAGATATCTCCAGTCATACCCCCACCAGATATCTCCAGTCATACCCCCACCAGATATCTTCAGTCATACCCCACCAGATATCTCCAGTCATACCACCCTTCAGTCATACCCCCACCAGATATCTCCAGTCATACCACCCTTCAGTCATACCCCCACCAGATATCTCCAGTCATACCACCCTTCAGTCATACCCCACCAGATATCTCCAGTCATACCACCCTTCAGTCATACCACCCTTCAGTCATACCACCCTTCAGTCATACCCCCACCAGATATCTCCAGTCATACCACCCTTCAGTCATACCCCCACCAGATATCTTCAGTCATACCCCCACCAGATATCTCCAGTCATACCCCACCAGATATCTTCAGTCATACCACTCTTCAGTCATACCCCCACCAGATATCTCCAGTCATACCACCCTTCAGTCATACCCCCACCAGATATCTCCAGTCATACCACTCTTCAGTCATACCCCCACCAGATATCTCCAGTCATACCACCACCAAATATTTTCAGTCATACCCCCACCAGATATCTCCAGTCATACCACCCTTCAGTCATACCCCCACCAGATATCTCCAGTCATACCACCACCAAATATTTTCAGTCATACCCCCACCAGATATCTCCAGTCATACCACCCTTCAGTCATACCCCCACCAGATATCTCCAGTCATACCACCACCAAATATTTTCAGTCATACCCCACCAGATATCTCCAGTCATACCACCACCAAATATTTTCAGTCATACCCCACCAGATATCTCCAGTCATACCCCACCAGATATCTCCAGTCATACCACCACCAGATATCTCCAGTCATACCACCCTTCAGTCATACCCCCACCAGATATCTCCAGTCATACCCCCACCAGATATCTCCAGTCATACCCCCACCAGATATCTCCAGTCATACCCCCACCAGATATCTCTCTCTGAATGACCTTCTTGATCCAAATCAGTCAGGTTTCAAGACTAGTCATTCAACTGAGACTGCTCTCCTCTGTATCACGGAGGCGCTCCGCACTGCTAAAGCTAACTCTCTCTCCTCTGCTCTCATCCTTCTAGATCTATCGGCTGCCTTCGATACTGTGAACCATCAGATCCTCCTCTCCACCCTCTCCGAGTTGGGCATCTCCGGCGCGGCCCACGCTTGGATTGCGTCCTACCTGACAGGTCGCTCCTACCAGGTGGCGTGGCGAGAATCTGTCTCCTCACCACGCGCTCTCACCACTGGTGTCCCCCAGGGCTCTGTTCTTGGCCCTCTCCTATTCTCGCTATACACCAAGTCACTTGGCTCTGTCATAACCTCACATGGTCTCTCTTATCATTGCTATGCAGACGACACACAATTAATCTTCTCCTTTCCCCCTTCTGATGACCAGGTGGCGAATCGCATCTCTGCATGTCTGGCAGACATATCAGTGTGGATGACGGATCACCACCTCAAGCTGAACCTCGGCAAGACGGAGCTGCTCTTCCTCCCGGGAAGGACTGCCCGTTCCATGATCTCGCCATCACGGTTGACAACTCCATTGTGTCCTCCTCCCAGAGCGCCAAGAACCTTGGCGTGATCCTGGACAACACCCTGTCGTTCTCAACTAACATCAAGGCGGTGGCCCGTTCCTGTAGGTTTATGCTCTACAACATCCGCAGAGTACGACCCTGCCTCACACAGGAAGCGGCGCAGGTCCTAATCCAGGCACTTGTCATCTCCCGTCTGGATTACTGCAACTCGCTGTTGGCTGGGCTCCCTGCCTGTGCCATTAAACCCTTCAACTCATCCAGAACGCCGCAGCCCGTCTGGTGTTCAACCTTCCCAAGTTCTCTCACGTCACCCCGCTCCTCCGTTCTCTCCACTGGCTTCCAGTTGAAGCTCGCATCCGCTACAAGACCATGGTGCTTGCCTACGGAGCTGTGAGGGGAACGGCACCTCAGTACCTCCAGGCTCTGATCAGGCCCTACACCCAAACAAGGGCACTGCGTTCATCCACCTCTGGCCTGCTCGCCTCCCTACCACTGAGGAAGTACAGCTCCCGCTCAGCCCAGTCAAAACTGTTCGCTGCCCTGGCCCCCCAATGGTGGAACAAACTCCCTCACGACGCCAGGACAGCGGAGTCAATCACCACCTTCCGGAGACACCTGAAACCCCAACTCTTTAAGGAATACCTAGGATAGGTTAAGTAATCCCTCTCACCCCACCCCCCCTAAGTTTTAGATGCACTATTGTTAAGTGACTGTCCCACTGGATGTCATAAGGTGAATGCACCAATTTGTAAGTCGCTCTGGATAAGAGCGTCTGCTAAATGACTTAAATGTTAAATGTAAAAAATGTAATACCACCACCAGATATCTCCAGTCATACCCCCACCAGATATCTCCAGTCATACCACCCTTCAGTCATACCCCCACCAGATATCTCCAGTCATACCCCCACCAGATATCTCCAGTCATACCCCCACCAGATATCTCCAGCCATACCCCCACCAGATATCTCCAGTCATACCCCCACCAGATATCTCCAGTCATACCACCCTTCAGTCATACCCCCACCAGATATCTCCAGTCATACCCCCACCAGATATCTCCAGTCATACCCCACCAGATATCTCCAGTCATACCACCCTTCAGTCATACCACCACCAGATATCTCCAGTCATACCACCCTTCAGTCATACCCCACCAGATATCTCCAGTCATACCACCCTTCAGTCATACCCCCACCAGATATCTCCAGTCATACCCCCACCAGATATCTCCAGTCATACCCCCACCAGATATCTCCAGTCATACCACCACCAGATATCTCCAGTCATACCCCCACCAGATATCTCCAGTCATACCACCCTTCAGTCATACCCCCACCAGATATCTCCAGTCATACCACCCTTCAGTCATACCCCCACCAGATATCTCCAGTCATACCCCCACCAGATATCTCCAGTCATACCACCACCAGATATCTCCAGTCATACCCCCACCAGATATCTCCAGTCATACCACCCTTCAGTCATACCCCCACCAGATATCTCCAGTCATACCCCCACCAGATATCTCCAGTCATACCACCCTTCAGTCATACCCCCACCAGATATCTTCAGTCATACCCCACCAGATATCTCCAGTCATACCCCCACCAGATATCTCCAGTCATACCACCCTTCAGTCATACCCCCACCAGATATCTCCAGTCATACCCCCACCAAATATCTCCAGTCATACCACCCTTCAGTCATACCCCCACCAGATATCTCCAGTCATACCACCCTTCAGTCATACCCCCACCAGATATCTCCAGTCATACCCCCACCAGATATCTCCAGTCATACCACCACCATATATCTCCAGTCATACCACCCTTCAGTCATACCACCACCAGATATCTCCAGTCATACCACCCTCCAGTCATACCCCCACCATATATCTCCAGTCATACCACCACCATATATCTCCAGTCATACCACCCTTCAGTCATACCCCCACCAGATATCTCCAGTCATACCCCCACCAGATATCTCCAGTCATACCACCACCATATATCTCCAGTCATACCACCCTTCAGTCATACCACCACCAGATATCTCCAGTCATACCACCCTCCAGTCATACCCCCACCATATATCTCCAGTCATACCACCACCATATATCTCCAGTCATACCACCCTTCAGTCATACCACCACCAGATATCTCCAGTCATACCACCCTTCAGTCATACCCCCACCAGATATCTCCAGTCATACCCCCACCAGATATCTTCAGTCATACCACCCTTCAGTCATACCCCCACCAGATATCTCCAGTCATACCCCCACCAGATATCTCCAGTCATACCCCCACCAGATATCTTCAGTCATACCCCCACCAGATATCTCCAGTCATACCACCCTTCAGTCATACCCCCACCAGATATCTCCAGTCATACCACCCTTCAGTCATACCCCCACCAGATATCTCCAGTCATACCACCCTTCAGTCATACCACCCTTCAGTCATACCACCCTTCAGTCATACCCCACCAGATATCTCCAGTCATACCACCCTTCAGTCATACCCCACCAGATATCTTCAGTCATACCCCCACCAGATATCTCCAGTCATACCCCACCAGATATCTCCAGTCATACCCCCACCAGATATCTCCAGTCATGCCTCCACCAAATATCTCCAGTCATACCACCCTTCAGTCATACCCCCACCAGATATCTCCAGTCATACCACCACCAAATATTTTCAGTCATACCCCCACCAGATATCTCCAGTCATACCACCCTTCAGTCATACCCCCACCAGATATCTCCAGTCATACCACCACCAAATATTTTCAGTCATACCCCACCAGATATCTCCAGTCATACCACCCTTCAGTCATACCCCCACCAGATATCTCCAGTCATACCCCCACCAGATATCTCCAGTCATACCCCCACCAGATATCTCCAGTCATACCCCCACCAGATATCTTCAGTCATACCCCCACCAGATATCTTCAGTCATACCACCCTTCAGTCATACCCCCACCAGATATCTCCAGTCATACCCCCACCAGATATCTCCAGTCATACCCCCACCAGATATCTTCAGTCATACCCCACCAGATATCTCCAGTCATACCACCCTTCAGTCATACCCCACCAGATATCTCCAGTCATACCACCCTTCAGTCATACCCCCACCAGATATCTCCAGTCATACCACCCTTCAGTCATACCCCCACCAGATATCTCCAGTCATACCACCCTTCAGTCATACCACCCTTCAGTCATACCACCCTTCAGTCATACCCCCACCAGATATCTCCAGTCATACCACCCTTCAGTCATACCCCCACCAGATATCTTCAGTCATACCCCCACCAGATATCTCCAGTCATACCCCCACCAGATATCTTCAGTCATACCACTCTTCAGTCATACCCCCACCAGATATCTCCAGTCATACCACCCTTCAGTCATACCCCCACCAGATATCTCCAGTCATACCACCACCATATACTCCAGTCATACCACCCTTCAGTCATACCACCACCAGATATCTCCAGTCATACCACCCTTCAGTCATACCCCCACCAGATATCTCCAGTCATACCCCCACCAGATATCTTCAGTCATACCACCCTTCAGTCATACCCCACCAGATATCTCCAGTCATACCCCCACCAGATATCTCCAGTCATACCCCCCACCAGATATCTTCAGTCATACCCCCACCAGATATCTCCAGTCATACCACCCTTCAGTCATACCCCCACCAGATATCTCCAGTCATACCACCCTTCAGTCATACCCCCACCAGATATCTCCAGTCATACCACCCTTCAGTCATACCACCCTTCAGTCATACCACCCTTCAGTCATACCCCCACCAGATATCTCCAGTCATACCACCCTTCAGTCATACCCCCACCAGATATCTTCAGTCATACCCCCACCAGATATCTCCAGTCATACCACCCTTCAGTCATACCCCCACCAGATATCTCCAGTCATACCCCCACCAGATATCTCCAGTCATGCCTCCACCAAATATCTCCAGTCATACCACCCTTCAGTCATACCCCCACCAGATATCTCCAGTCATACCACCACCAAATATTTTCAGTCATACCCCCACCAGATATCTCCAGTCATACCACCCTTCAGTCATACCCCCACCAGATATCTCCAGTCATACCACCACCAAATATTTTCAGTCATACCCCCACCAGATATCTCCAGTCATACCACCCTTCAGTCATACCCCCACCAGATATCTCCAGTCATACCCCCACCAGATATCTCCAGTCATACCCCCACCAGATATCTCCAGTCATACCCCCACCAGATATCTCCAGTCATACCCCCACCAGATATCTTCAGTCATACCACCCTTCAGTCATACCCCCACCAGATATCTCCAGTCATACCCCCACCAGATATCTCCAGTCATACCCCCACCAGATATCTTCAGTCATACCCCCACCAGATATCTCCAGTCATACCACCCTTCAGTCATACCCCCAACAGATATCTCCAGTCATACCACCCTTCAGTCATACCCCCACCAGATATCTCCAGTCATACCACCCTTCAGTCATACCCCCACCAGATATCTCCAGTCATACCACCCTTCAGTCATACCACCCTTCAGTCATACCACCCTTCAGTCATACCCCCACCAGATATCTCCAGTCATACCACCCTTCAGTCATACCCCACCAGATATCTTCAGTCATACCCCCACCAGATATCTCCAGTCATACCCCCACCAGATATCTTCAGTCATACCACTCTTCAGTCATACCCCCACCAGATATCTCCAGTCATACCACCCTTCAGTCATACCCCCACCAGATATCTCCAGTCATACCACTCTTCAGTCATACCCCCACCAGATATCTCCAGTCATACCACCACCAAATATTTTCAGTCATACCCCACCAAATATCTCCAGTCATACCACCCTTCAGTCATACCCCCACCAGATATCTCCAGTCATACCCCCACCAGATATTCTCCAGTCATACCACCACCAGATATCTCCAGTCATACCCCCACCAGATATCTCCAGTCATACCACCCTTCAGTCATACCCCCACCAGATATCTCCAGTCATACCCCCACCAGATATCTCCAGTCATACCACCCTTCAGTCATACCCCCACCAGATATCTTCAGTCATACCCCCACCAGATATCTCCAGTCATACCCCCACCAGATATCTCCAGTCATACCCCCACCAGATATCTCCAGTCATACCACCCTTCAGTCATACCCCCACCAGATATCTCCAGTCATACCCCCACCAAATATCTCCAGTCATACCACCCTTCAGTCATACCACCACCAGATATCTCCAGTCATACCACCCTTCAGTCATACCCCCACCAGATATCTCCAGTCATACCCCCACCAGATATCTTCAGTCATACCACCCTTCAGTCATACCCCCACCAGATATCTCCAGTCATACCCCCACCAGATATCTCCAGTCATACCCCCACCAGATATCTTCAGTCATACCCCCACCAGATATCTCCAGTCATACCACCCTTCAGTCATACCCCCACCAGATATCTCCAGTCATACCACCCTTCAGTCATACCCCCACCAGATATCTCCAGTCATACCACCCTTCAGTCATACCCCCACCAGATATCTCCAGTCATACCCCCACCAGATATCTCCAGTCATACCACCCTTCAGTCATACCCCCACCAGATATCTCCAGTCATACCCCCACCAGATATCTCCAGTCATACCACCCTTCAGTCATACCCCCACCAGATATCTTCAGTCATACCCCCACCAGATATCTCCAGTCATACCCCCACCAGATATCTCCAGTCATACCACCCTTCAGTCATACCCCCACCAGATATCTCCAGTCATACCCCCACCAAATATCTCCAGTCATACCACCCTTCAGTCATACCACCACCAGATATCTTCAGTCATACCCCCACCAGATATCTCCAGTCATACCACCCTTCAGTCATACCCCCACCAGATATCTCCAGTCATACCACCCTTCAGTCATACCCCACCAGATATCTCCAGTCATACCACCCTTCAGTCATACCCCCACCAGATATCTTCAGTCATACCACCCTTCAGTCATACCACCCTTCAGTCATACCCCACCAGATATCTCCAGTCATACCACCCTTCAGTCATACCCCCACCAGATATCTTCAGTCATACCCCACCAGATATCTCCAGTCATACCCCCACCAGATATCTTCAGTCATACCACTCTTCAGTCATACCCCCACCAGATATCTCCAGTCATACCACCCTTCAGTCATACCCCCACCAGATATCTCCAGTCATACCACTCTTCAGTCATACCCCACCAGATATCTCCAGTCATACCACCCTTCAGTCATACCCCCACCAGATATCTCCAGTCATACCACCACCAAATATTTTCAGTCATACCCCCACCAGATATCTCCAGTCATACCACCCTTCAGTCATACCCCCACCAGATATCTCCAGTCATACCACCACCAAATATTTTCAGTCATACCCCCACCAGATATCTCCAGTCATACCACCCTTCAGTCATACCCCCACCAGATATCTCCAGTCATACCACCACCAAATATTTTCAGTCATACCCCCACCAGATATCTCCAGTCATACCACCCTTCAGTCATACCCCCACCAGATATCTCCAGTCATACCACCACCAAATATTTTCAGTCATACCCCCACCAGATATCTCCAGTCATACCCCCACCAGATATCTCCAGTCATACCACCACCAGATATCTCCAGTCATACCACCCTTCAGTCATACCCCCACCAGATATCTCCAGTCATACCACCACCAAATATTTTCAGTCATACCCCCACCAGATATCTCCAGTCATACCACCCTTCAGTCATACCCCCACCAGATATCTCCAGTCATACCACCACCAAATATTTTCAGTCATACCCCCACCAGATATCTCCAGTCATACCACCCTTCAGTCATACCCCCACCAGATATCTCCAGTCATACCACCACCAAATATTTTCAGTCATACCCCCACCAGATATCTCCAGTCATACCCCCACCAGATATCTCCAGTCATACCACCCTTCAGTCATACCACCACCAGATATCTCCTTCAAAATATCTGTTGTTATGGTGTGGTTTCAACTGTGTGTGAAACAGTGCAATACTTAGATCGGTTGAAACAAGTTTTTTTTGTTGCCTTCTGCTATTGTTGTCTCCTGGCTGACCAATCGGTTGTTTGTATCTTATTCCAGGAATCTAACAATGCTCTCATCTGATCTGTTACAGGATCTGACTGCACCTGCACTACTGGGCCAGGAGCCAAGAAGCCAATAGCCAGCCAGCGAGCTGCGGAGGGAGCAGTCTGTTTTACGGTCACTGGGTGAATACACGGCCACCAGGGTAGAGATGTCAGCTGCGCAGTCAGAGCCTGGGGGGACACTCTGTCAGGGGCAGAAGAGAAGAGAAGGGGGCAGCAGGGAGGGAGGGAGGCAGAATGACTGGAAAAGAAGTGGGGATATGCTGGAGGTGCTGGAAAGCTAACCTTAACCCTGGAGGATCCCTCCCTGCTCCCCTAACCCTGGAGGATCCCTCCCTGCTCCCCTAACCCTGGAGGATCCCCTAACCCTGGAGGACCTCCCTGCTCCCCTAACCCTGGAGGCTCCCTTAACCCTGGAGGATCCCCTAACCCTGGAGGATCCCTCCCTGCTCCCCTAACCCTGGAGGATCCCCTAACCCTGGAGGACCTCCCTGCTCCCCTAACCCTGGAGGCTCCCTTAACCCTGGAGGATCCCCTAACCCTGGAGGATCCCTCCCTGCTCCCCTAACCCTGGAGGATCCCCTAACCCTGGAGGATCCCTCCCTGCTCCCCTAACCCTGGAGGATCCCTCCCTGCTCCCCTAACCCTGGAGGATCCCCTAACCCTGGAGGATCCCCTAACCCTGGAGGATCCCTCCCTGCTCCCCTAACCCTGGAGGATCCCTCCCTGCTCCCCTAACCCTGGAGGATCCCCTACTGCTCCCCTAACCCTGGAGGATCCCTCCCTGCTCCCCTAACCCTGGAGGATCCTCCCTGCTCCCCTAACCCTGGAGGATCCCCCCTGCTCCCCTAACCCTGGAGGATCCCTCCCTGCTCCCCTAACCCTGGAGGATCCCCTAACCCTGGAGGATCCCCTAACCCTGGAGGTTCCCTCCCTGCTCCCCTAACCCTGGAGGATCCCCTAACCCTGGAGGATCCTCCCTGCTCCCCTAACCCTGGAGGATCCTCCCTGCTCCCCTAACCCTGGAGGATCCTCCCTGCTCCCCTAACCCTGGAGGATCCTCCCTGCTCCCCTAACCCTGGAGGATCCCTCCCTGCTCCCCTAACCCTGGAGGATCCTCCCTGCTCCCCTAACCCTGGAGGATCCCTCCCTGCTCCCCTAACCCTGGAGGATCCCTCCCTGCTCCCCTAACCCTGGAGGATCCCCTACTGCTCCCCTAACCCTGGAGGATCCCTCCCTGCTCCCCTAACCCTGGAGGATCCTCCCTGCTCCCCTAACCCTGGAGGATCCCCCCTGCTCCCCTAACCCTGGAGGATCCCTCCCTGCTCCCCTAACCCTGGAGGATCCCCTAACCCTGGAGGATCCCCTAACCCTGGAGGTTCCCTCCCTGCTCCCCTAACCCTGGAGGGTCCTCCCTGCTCCCCTAACCCTGGAGGATCCTCCCTGCTCCCCTAACCCTGGAGGATCCTCCCTGCTCCCCTAACCCTGGAGGATCCCTCCCTGCTCCCCTAACCCTGGAGGATCCTCCCTGCTCCCCTAACCCTGGAGGATCCCTCCCTGCTCCCCTAACCCTGGAGGATCCCTCCCTGCTCCCCTAACCCTGGAGGATCCCCTACTGCTCCCCTAACCCTGGAGGATCCCTCCCTGCTCCCCTAACCCTGGAGGATCCTCCCTGCTCCCCTAACCCTGGAGGATCCCCCCTGCTCCCCTAACCCTGGAGGATCCCTCCCTGCTCCCTAACCCTGGAGGATCCCTAACCCTGGAGGATCCCCTAACCCTGGAGGTTCCCTCCCTGCTCCCCTAACCCTGGAGGATACCCTAACCCTGGAGGATCCTCCCTGCTCCCCTAACCCTGGAGGATCCCTCCCTGCTCCCCTAACCCTGGAGGATCCCCTAACCCTGGAGGATCCCCTAACCCTGGAGGATCCCTCCCTGCTCCCCTAACCCTGGAGGATCCCTCCCTGCTCCCCTAACCCTGGAGGATCCCCTACTGCTCCCCTAACCCTGGAGGATCCCTCCCTGCTCCCCTAACCCTGGAGGATCCTCCCTGCTCCCCTAACCCTGGAGGATCCCCTGCTCCCTAACCCTGGAGGATCCCTCCCTGCTCCCCTAACCCTGGAGGATCCCCTAACCCTGGAGGATCCCCTAACCCTGGAGGTTCCCTCCCTGCTCCCCTAACCCTGGAGGATCCCCTAACCCTGGAGGATCCTCCCTGCTCCCCTAACCCTGGAGGATCCTCCCTGCTCCCCTAACCCTGGAGGATCCTCCCTGCTCCCCTAACCCTGGAGGATCCTCCCTGCTCCCCTAACCCTGGAGGATCCCTCCCTGCTCCCCTAACCCTGGAGGATCCTCCCTGCTCCCCTAACCCTGGAGGATCCCTCCCTGCTCCCCTAACCCTGGAGGATCCCTCCCTGCTCCCCTAACCCTGGAGGATCCCTCCCTGCTCCCCTAACCCTGGAGGATCCCCTACTGCTCCCCTAACCCTGGAGGATCCCTCCCTGCTCCCCTAACCCTGGAGGATCCTCCCTGCTCCCCTAACCCTGGAGGATCCCCCCTGCTCCCCTAACCCTGGAGGATCCCTCCCTGCTCCCCTAACCCTGGAGGATCCCCTAACCCTGGAGGATCCCCTAACCCTGGAGGTTCCCTCCCTGCTCCCCTAACCCTGGAGGATCCCCTAACCCTGGAGGATCCTCCCTGCTCCCCTAACCCTGGAGGATCCTCCCTGCTCCCCTAACCCTGGAGGATCCTCCCTGCTCCCCTAACCCTGGAGGATCCTCCCTGCTCCCCTAACCCTGGAGGATCCCTCCCTGCTCCCCTAACCCTGGAGGATCCTCCCTGCTCCCCTAACCCTGGAGGATCCCTCCCTGCTCCCCTAACCCTGGAGGATCCCTCCCTGCTCCCCTAACCCTGGAGGATCCCCTACTGCTCCCCTAACCCTGGAGGATCCCTCCCTGCTCCCCTAACCCTGGAGGATCCTCCCTGCTCCCCTAACCCTGGAGGATCCCCCTGCTCCCCTAACCCTGGAGGATCCCTCCCTGCTCCCCCTAACCCTGGAGGATCCCTAACCCTGGAGGATCCCCTAACCCTGGAGGTTCCCTCCCTGCTCCCCCTAACCCTGGAGGATCCCCTAACCCTGGAGGATCCTCCCTGCTCCCTAACCCTGGAGGATCCTCCCTGCCCCCTAACCCTGGAGGATCCTCCCTGCTCCCCTAACCCTGGAGGATCCTCCCTGCTCCCCTAACCCTGGAGGATCCCTCCCTGCTCCCCTAACCCTGGAGGATCCTCCCTGCTCCCCTAACCCTGGAGGATCCCTCCCTGCTCCCCTAACCCTGGAGGATCCCCTAACCCTGGAGGACCTCCCTGCTCCCCTAACCCTGGAGGACCCCCTAACCCTGGAGGACCCCTCCCTGCTCCCCTAACCCTGGAGGATCCCCTAACCCTGGAGGATCCCTCCCTGCTCCCCTAACCCTGGAGGGTCCCTCCCTGCTCCCCTAACCCTGGAGGATCCCCTTACCCTGGTGGGACAGAGGGAGAGACTGATGGAGGGAGGCAGGGATGGTGGGACTGAGGGAGAGACTGATGGAGGGAGGTAGGGATGGTGGGACTGAGGGAGAGACTGATGGAGGGAAAGAGGGATGATGGGACAGAGGGAGAGACTGATGGAGGGAGGTAGGGATGGTGGGACAGAGGGAGAGACTGATGGAGGGAGGGATGGTGGGACAGAGGGAGAGACTGATGGAGGGAGGGAAGGTGGGACAGAGGGAGAGACTGATGGAGGGAGGCAGGGATGGTGGGACTGAGGGAGAGACTGATGGAGGGAGGTAGGGATGGTGGGATTGAGGGAGCATGATGGAGGGAAAGAGGGATGATGGGACAGAGGGAGAGACTGATGGAGGGAGGGAAGGTGGGACAGAGGGAGAGACTGATGGAGGGAGGGAAGGTGGGACAGAGGGAGAGACTGATGGAGGGAGGCAGGGATGGTGGGACAGAGGGAGAGACTGATGGAGGGATGGAGGGACTGAGGTAGAGACTGATGGAGGGAAGGGGGGGTGATGGGACTGAGGGAGAGACTGATGGAGGGAAGGGGGGGTGATGGGACTGAGGGAGAGACTGAGGGAGAGACTGATGGAGGGACTGAGGGAGAGACTGATGGAGGGAAGGGGGGGGGGGTGATGGGACTGAGGGAGAGACTGAGGGAGGGAAGGGGGGGGTGATGGGACTGAGGGAGAGACTGAGGGAGAGACTGATGGAGGGACTGAGGGAGAGACTGAGGGAGAGACTGATGGAGGGACTGATGGAGAGACTGATGGAGGGAAGGAGGGACTGAGGTAGAGACTGATGGAGGGACTGAGGGAGAGACTGAGGTAGAGACTGATGGAGAGACTGATGGAGGGATGGAGGGGGTGATGGGACTGAGGGAGAGACTGAGGGAGAGACTGAGGGAGAGACTGATGGAGGGACTGATGGAGGGACTGATGGAGGGACTGAGGGAGAGACTGAGGGAGAGACTGATGGAGGGACTGAGGGAGAGACTGATGGAGGGACTGAGGGAGAGACTGAGGGAGGGACTGAGGGAGAGACTGAGGGAGGGACTGAGGGAGAGACTGAGGGAGGGAAGGGGGGGGGGTGATGGGACTGAGGGAGAGACTGATGGAGAGACTGAGGGAGAGACTGAGGGAGAGACTGATGGAGGGAGGGAAGGTGGGACTGAGGGAGAGACTGATGGAGAGACTGATGGAGGGACTGAGGGAGAGACTGATGGAGGGACTGATGGAGGGACTGAGGGAGAGACTGATGGAGGGACTGAGGGAGAGACTGATGGAGGGACTGATGGAGGGACTGAGGGAGAGACTGATGGAGAGACTGATGGAGAGACTGATGGAGAGACTGATGGAGAGACTGATGGAGGGACTGAGGGAGAGACTGATGGAGGGACTGATGGAGGGACTGATGGAGGGACTGAGGGAGAGACTGATGGAGAGACTGATGGAGGGACTGAGGGAGAGACTGATGGAGGGACTGAGGGAGAGACTGAGGGAGAGACTGATGGAGGGACTGAGGGAGAGACTGATGGAGGGACTGATGGAGGGACTGAGGGAGAGACTGAGGGAGGGACTGAGGGAGGGACTGATGGAGGGACTGAGGGAGAGACTGAGGGAGGGACTGAGGGAGGGACTGAGGGAGAGACTGAGGGAGGGACTGAGGGAGGGAAGGACTGACTATGTACCGAGTGTGAAAACAGTAGATAACATCAGGTCACCCACTGAGCAGGAGATCACCCAGAGCAGCAGGATAAATCACCCTCAGACCCCCAAACATGTTGTCTTTGGCCCGGTCCAGTCGACAGACCCCATGCCTTGGCCACACCATAGAGTGTCCTGGGCCCCTGACACAGACCTCAAGCCTCTTCACACAGGAACCCTCCTAGAACCCAGACCTTGATCCTAGAAGGTAAAACCTGCTGTCACAGGGACATGGCTGGAGCGGACAGAACAGACAGAGGAACCAGGTTAGGAAGTAAAGCATCAGAACACACACCCCTGTCATTGATCTGTGGAGGCGGTAGGGAGGTCGCAGAGAGGACAGAAGCACACAGGCAGCCTCTGCCCTTGCTTTAAACTCTCACCCCCTCACCTCCACCTCCTCCTTGCCTCATCTCACCCCCTTTCCTTTCCTCCCCGACTCCCAGCCCCAAAGACACGAGCTGATTCAATCAGATTTGTCCGTTTTTAAGGTCCTGACCCCTGTGCCTTCGGGAATGTGAACTTTTCCTGTTTATTGATGCTCGTCAGGCCAACGCTTGTGGATAACAGCTGTGTGTGTGTTCGTGAGAGAGAAACGAACTCCATCTGTGGACAGCTCCTGTTCAGCCAATCACAAGCCCCGTCTCTGCATTTCCCACCTCTGCCAGTCCAAGTTTCACACTTTATAAACACACAGTAACAGGTGGTTACGACCACCTCAAACATCCAAAGGAAAGAGATGGAAACCTGTTGGTTGACACCGGTCCTGGGTGAATACCTGTGACACCGGTCCTGGGTGAATACCTGTGACACCGGTCCTGGGGGAATACCTGTGACACCGGTCCTGGGGGAATACCTGTGACACCGGTCCTGGGTGAATACCTGTGACACCGGTCCTGGGTGAATACCTGTGACCCCGGTCCTGGGTGAATACCTGTGACACCGGTCCTGGGGGAATACCTGTGACACCGGTCCTGGGTGAATACCTGTGACACCGGTCCTGGGTGAATACCTGTGACATCGGTCCTGGGTGAATACCTGTGACATCGGTCCTGGGTGAATACCTGTGACACCGGTCCTGGGTGAATACCTGTGACATCGTCCCACTGTCCTGCTGTCATGTGAGTGCTCCTGCTGTCATGTGAGTGCTCCTGCTGTCATGTGAGAGCTCCTGCTGTTGGCTGTTAGCTGAAGGCCTAACATGTGACAGGCAAGGAGGAACCCAGGCAGTCGAGGGGGGCAGTAGAGTCAGTCTGCTGTCAGCAGAACAGATTTATGATGCCTCCTGTCCCATTGAACACTGCTCCTGTTTGCTTAATTAAAGACCCCTAACTACTTTACATGGCCTGGCTCAGCCCCTCAGCCCTCAGGTTCTCTATCCTGTCTCTCTGGCTCAGCCCTTCAGCCCTCTGGTTCTCTACCCTGTCTCTCTGGCTCAGCCCCTCAGCCCTCTGGTTCTCTATCCTGTCTCTCTGGCTCAGCCCTTCAGCCCTCTGGTTCTCTACCCTGTCTCTCTGGCTCAGCCCTCTGGTTCTCTACCCTGTCTCTCTGGCTCAGCCCTCTGGTTCTCTATCCTGTCTCTCTGGCTCAGCCCCTCAGCCCTCTGATTCTCTATCCTGTCTCTCTGGCTCAGCCCTTCAGCCCTCTGGTTCTCTACCCTGTCTCTCTGGCTCAGCCCCTCAGCCCTCTGGTTCTCTACCCTGTCTCTCTGGCTCAGCCCCTCAGCCCTCTGGTTCTCTATCCTGTCTCTCTGGCTCAGCCCCTCAGCCCTCTGGTTCTCTACCCTGTCTCTCTGGCTCAGCCCCTCAGCCCTCTGGTTCTCTATCCTGTCTCTCTGGCTCAGCCCCTCAACCCTCAGGTTCTCTATCCTGTCTCTCTTGCTCAGCCTCTCAGCCCTCTGGTTCTCTACCCTGTCTCAGCCCCTCAGCCCTCTGGTTCTCTACCCTGTCTCAGCCTCTCAGCCCTCTGGTTCTCTACCCTGTCTCAGCCTCTCAGCCCTCTGGTTCTCTACCCTGTCTCAGCCCCTCAACCCTCTGGTTCTCTACCCTGTCTCAGCCCTCTGGTTCTCTACCCTGTCTCAGCCTCTCAGCCCTCTGGTTCTCTACCCTGTCTCAGCCCCTCAACCCTCTGGTTCTCTACCCTGTCTCAGCCCTCTGGTTCTCTACCCTGTCTCTCTGGCTCAGCCTCTCTTTCATCCCCCATCCCTTCATCCTCCATCCCTTCATCCCCCATCCCTCCATCCCCCATCCCCCATCCCTTCATCCTTCATCCCCCATCCCTCCGGCCCTTCATCCCCCATCCCTTCATTCTCCATCCCTCCATCCCTTCATCCCCATCTCTCACATTTACCACATTTACATTTAAGTCATTTAGCAGACGCTCTTATCCAGAGCGACTTACAAATTGGTGCATTCACCTTATGACATCCAGTGGAACAGTCACTTTACAATAGTGCATCTAAATCTTAAAGGGGGGGGGTGAGAGGGATTACTTATCCTATCCTAGGTATTCCTTAAAGCGGTGGGGTTTCAGGTGTCTCCGGAAGGTGGTGATTGACTCCGCTGTCCTGGCGTCGTGAGGGAGTTTGTTCCACCATTGGGGGGCCAGAGCAGCGAACAGTTTTCACTGGGCTGAGCGGGAGCTGTACTTCCTCAGTGGTAGGGAGGCGAGCAGGCCAGAGGTGGATGAACGCAGTGCCCTTGTTTGGGTGTAGGGCCTGATCAGAGCCTGGAGGTACTGAGGTGCCGTTCCCCTCACAGCTCCGTAGGCAAGCACCATGGTCTTGTAGCGGATGCGAGCTTCAACTGGAAGCCAGTGGAGAGAACGGAGGAGCGGGGTGACGTGAGAGAACTTGGGAAGGTTGAACACCAGACGGGCTGCAGCGTTCTGGATGAGTTGAAGGGGTTTAATGGCACAGGCAGGGAGCCCAGCCAACAGCGAGTTGCAGTAATCCAGACGGGAGATGACAAGTGCCTGGATTAGGACCTGCGCCGCTTCCTGTGTGAGGCAGGGTCGTACTCTGCGGATGTTGTAGAGCATGAACCTACAGGAACGGGCCACCGCCTTGATGTTGGTTGAGAACGACAGGGTGTTGTCCAGGATCACGGCAAGGTTCTTAGCGCTCTCTCTCCATCCCCCATCCCTTCATCCTCCATCCCTCCATCCCCATCTCTCCATCCCCATCCCTTCATCCCCCATCCCTCCATCCCCCATCCCTCCATCCTCCATCCCTTCATCCCCCACTCCTTCATTCTCCATCCCTTCATCCTCCATCCCCCACTCCTTCATTCTCCATCCCTCCATCCCCCATCCCTTCATCCCCCACCCCTTCATCCTCCATCCCTTCATCCTCCACTCCTTCATCCCCCACTCCTTCATTCTCCATCCCTCCATCCCCCATCCCTTCATCCTCCATGCCTTCATCCCCCATCCCTCCATACTTCATCCCTCCATCCTTCATCCCCCATCCTCCATCCTTCATCCCTCCATCCCTCATCCCCCATCCCTCAATCTCTTCATCCCCATCCTTCATCCCTCCATCCTTCATCCCTCCATCATCCATCCCTTCATCCCCCATCCCTCCATCATTCTCTACCTCATAGTCCAGCGTCAATCAGCACTTCTTCTAAACAAGTGGTCGGTGTGTTTTAGTAATGAACAATATTTAATAAATCACTGATTGTTCCTCTGAATGAAGTGATTTAGTGAAGGTTAACTCATGGAAGGATGTTGCTATAATCAATATAAATGTAGTTAGCTGCACCATGTGATCTTTTAATCATTTGACTCTGTTTTATTCAAACCATGTTAAATGTTTTTCTGGTCTAGTTGGTGTACTATGGGAAATGTGGAATCCCAAAATTTGTTGCATTGAATACCAAAGTCCTCTCTTTTTCTGGTTTTAATGTTCCACAGCGACCCCTGGTGGAGGCGATTAGAACTGGGGGAAATTAAATCTGTTGTGAGTGGCTTGAAGAGAACTGGCCAGAGAAGGGCACTTACCTCCCGGTAACAACAACAGGATGACAGGTAAACAAAGGAATATTCACACACAATACAAGTATAATAATATATAAATATTATATGGGGGGGGGGGGGTCCATTGAGGTGGGGAGGGGAAATGTCCTAGGTGGCAAAGGTTCAGATGGATATAGTTATTTATCGCCGTAGTAACGAACCCACACCTCACAACCTATTCGACCCCAAACATGGTCAAACTATTTACACCCTTCTTGTTTGCAGAGAGAATATTTTGCCGTTTTAAAACGAATTTCCTGTAATTCTCCACATTCTACTATGTGTTGTGTGTGTTTATATGATACCAGGGGTCGAAGCCCGACCAAGTTGGCCCTGTTCTGGTTCGGACCGCGGTCCGCCAGCAGAGTATGGGGGCTCAATATAGTAAGCAGATAGACCATCCAGCCTTAGGGTGTATGTGCTTGTTAATTAAGAGCGTTGGACTAGTAACCGGAAGGTTGCGAGTTCAAATCCCCGAGCTGACAAGGTACAATTCTGTCGTTCTGCCCCTGAACAGGCAGTTAACCCACTGTTCCCAGGCCATCATTGAAAATAAGAATTTGTTCTTAACTGACTTGTCTGGTTAAATAAAGGTAAAATAAAAAATACAAATATAAATAATGATTCCCAGATAGGTTGAGTCTGTAATACAGACATCCCTCACCTCCAGGCTTTTTGTGGCCAGAGCAGGCCTGTATCCTCATCTAGACCCCAGCCTGTGTCCTCATCTAGGCCCCAGCCTGTGTCCTCATCTAGGCCCCAGCCTGTGTCCTCATCTAGGCCCCAGCCTGTGTCCTCATCTAGGCCCCAGCCTGTATCCTCATCTAGGCCCCAGCCTGTATCCTCATCTAGACCCCAGCCTGTATCCTCATCTAGGCCCCAGCCTGTATCCTCATCTAGGCCCCAGCCTATATCCTCATCTAGACCCCAGCCTGTGTCCTCATCTAGACCCCAGCCTGTATCCTCATCTAGGCCCCAGCCTGTATCCTCATCTAGGCCCCAGCCTGTATCCTCATCTAGGCCCCAGCCTGTGTCCTCATCTAGGCCCCAGCCTGTGTCCTCATCTAGGCCCCAGTCTGAGTCCCAAATGGAACCTCATTACCTATATAGCGCACTACTTTTATCCCATAGGGCTCCATTTGGGACACATATCTAGGCTGGGTGATACACCGACCGTCTCTCCCGACAGATCGGGCCGTCTCTCCCGACAGATCGGGCCGTCTCTCCCGACAGATCGGGCCGTCTCTCCCGACAGATCGGGCCGTCTCTCCCGACAGATCGGGCCGTCTCTCCCGACAGATCGGGCCGTCTCTCCCGACAGATCGGGCCGTCTCTCCCGACAGATCGGGCCGTCTCTCCCGACAGATCGGGCCGTCTCTCCCGACAGATCGGGCCGTCTCTCCCGACAGATCAGACCGTCTCTCCCGACAGATCAGGCCGGGAGGGTTTTCTCCTGTGATTGTGGTCTGACCTTAGAATGGCCGTCATCATTCAGGGTCAGGACTCTGTGTCGTTGGGAAAGAGCTTGTCAGTCAGAATGTCACTGTAAGGTCGACAGCGGTTGTAATCAGCATGTGAAATGTGGTGCCTAGAAGTCCCATCAGAGGAAGAGATATAACCCTATCAGCTGTTGATTGGTAGTCATGCATTATATTCCACTTGTTGCCATTGTTTTGTTGAAAACCACATGATCAAAAGTTGAATTACTTTGCAGACATTCTTGAATGTATACATTTATTTACAACACCTCTATGATACATTCCCACACGAATCAGACCCAGGTCACTGGTTTAGTAGATAAAGCTTTGGTATTAAATAGGTTTCATCACGTGGTTAAAAGCATCCCAGAATGCAGCAGGACACATTCTAAAAACAGATGACATCAAAGCCTTCCAAAAGGACATCGTTTTGGAAGAGAGTGTGCAAAAAGATTGGTTATGAAAAAAGCTTTGTTCCAAAATCTAAAACAGGAAATGCAGTCATTCAAACTGGACAGGCCAGTTACAGTCAACAAACATACCTCAACATTGGGTTTGCATCCCTAATGGCACCCTATTCCCTACGTAGTGCACTACTTTAGAGCAGGGCCCTATGGAACCCTATTCCCTACGTAGTGCACTACTTTAGAGCAGGGCCCTATGTAACCCTATTCCCTACGTAGTGCACTACTTTAGAGCAGGGCCCTATGGAACCCTATTCCCTACATAGTGGACTACTTTAGAGCAGGGCCCGATGGAACCCTATTCCCTACACAGCGCACTACTTTAGACCAGGGCCCATTGGGTAGTGCCCTGTATAGGGAATGATGCCATTTGGGACACAAGCCAATAACAGGATTCTCTGTTCCCTTTCTCTCATCATTGGTTTAGGGACACTTTTTGGTCAGCTGTTACTTTGTAACAATCTTTTTAAGTGTGTCAGAATGATCACTATTATAAGGTATTCTACTATTTAATAGGCTAAACTCAAAATACAAGGCAGCATATATGACAAAATGAAGCTAAAATAATTATATAACCCCCCTCCGAAAAAAAAAGCCAAGATCCTAAAAAGTCCACATCCGCACATTAAAACGACCCAGAAAATAAGATCCATGCAACAAAAACACACAACTAAAAGACAGGAAACCTTAAGATTCTTTCCTTACAGCTGCCGCTGTACGATGGTTTAAATACACACAGTCAGAATCATGTCATAAATATAGTGAGTTGATGGTTCATTTAAAAAAAGACAGATGCTCCCAGCGTGAATAGAATTAGACCCCAGGACAGTTATAAAAACACCAGCAGAACAGTTCCACAGCATCGTTCTCCATAGAATGGATGGTCTGACACGTCAGTAGTCACTGATATGGATGGTCTGACACGTCAGTAGTCACTGATATGGATGGTCTGACACGTCAGTAGTCACTGATATGGATGGTCTGACACGTCAGTAGTCACTGATATGGATGGTCTGACACGTCAGTAGTCACTGATATGGATGGTGGAGCCGTCAGTAGTCACTGATATGGATGGTGGAGCCGTCAGTAGTCACTGATATGGATGGTGGAGCCGTCCTTCCTGAGTCCTTCCTGAATTGTTGACTGATTTCCTGGTCCGTCCTGAAAAGCCTATTCCCATTCTCGTAGCACTACTGTTGGCCAGGGCCCATAATGCAGTACTGTTGGCCAGGGCTCAACAGTAGAGCACTACAGAAGGAAACCCATCCATGGCACCAGCCAGCAGTCACCTGGGCCGGTCATTACATGGCACTGTAGGTAGCAGCACCCAGAACCGGCCTCCGCTTCCCTTTGATCTTCAGAGATCCATAACGGGCCTGTTGGACAGAACAGATTAATTATCATCATCAGACTGGTATAACTCTGACCTAGTTAATATACTATAACAAGCATTACAGCCTCCTGAAACAGACCATCAGACTGGTATAACTCTGACCTAGTTAATATACGATAACAAGCATTACAGCCTCCTGAAACAGACCATCAGACTGGTATAACTCTGACCTAGTTAATATACGATAACAAGCATTACAGCCTCCTGAAACAGACCATCAGACTAGTATAACTCTGACCTAGTTAATATACGATAACAAGCATTACAGCCTCCTGAAACAGAACAGACCATCAGACTGGTATAACTCTGACCTAGTTAATATACTATAACAAGCATTACAGCCTCCTGAAACAGACCATCAGACTGGTATAACTCTGACCTAGTTAATATACTATAACAAGCATTACAGCCTCCTGAAACAGACCATCAGACTGGTGTAACTCTGACCTAGTTAATATACTATAATAAGCATTACAGCCTCCTGAAACAGACCATCAGACTGGTATAACTCTGACCTAGTTAATATACTATAACAAGCATTACAGCCTCCTGAAAAACAGACCATCAGACTGGTATAACTCTGACCTAGTTAATATACTATAACAAGCATTACAGCCTCCTGAAACAGACCATCAGACTGGTGTAACTCTGACCTAGTTAATATACTATAACAAGCATTACAGCCTCCTGAAACAGAACAGACCATCAGACTGGTATAACTCTGACCTAGTTAATATACTATAACAAGCATTACAGCCTCCTGAAACAGACCATCAGACTGGTATAACTCTGACCTAGTTAATATACGATAACAAGCATTACAGCCTCCTGAAACAGAACAGACCATCAGACTGGTATAACTCTGACCTAGTTAATATACTATAACAAGCATTACAGCCTCCTGAAACAGACCATCAGACTGGTATAACTCTGACCTAGTTAATATACGATAACAAGCATTACAGCCTCCTGAAACAGACCATCAGACTGGTATAACTCTGACCTAGTTAATATACGATAACAAGCATTACAGCCTCCTGAAACAGAACAGACCATCAGACTGGTATAACTCTGACCTAGTTAATATACGATAACAAGCATTACAGCCTCCTGAAACAGACCATCAGACTGGTATAACTCTGACCTAGTTAATATACGATAACAAGCATTACAGCCTCCTGAAACAGAACAGACCATCAGACTGGTATAACTCTGACCTAGTTAATATACTATAACAAGCATTACAGCCTCCTGAAACAGACCATCAGACTGGTATAACTCTGACCTAGTTAATATACGATAACAAGCATTACAGCCTCCTGAAACAGACCATCAGACTGGTATAACTCTGACCTAGTTAATATACGATAACAAGCATTACAGCCTCCTGAAACAGAACAGACCATCAGACTGGTATAACTCTGACCTAGTTAATATACGATAACAAGCATTACAGCCTCCTGAAACAGACCATCAGACTGGTATATTATATATATTACAGTCTAATACATTATCACAGTGGCTATATGCCTGGTCTAATACATTATCACAGTGGCTATATGCCTGGTCTAATACATTATCACAGTGGCTATATGCCTGGTCTAATACATTATTACAGTGGCTATATGCCTGGTCTAATACATTATCACAGTGGCTATATGCCTGGTCTAATACATTATCACAGCATAGTGGCTATATGCCTGGTCTAATACATTATCACAGCATAGTGGCTATATGCCTGGTCTAATACATTATCACAGCATAGTGGCTATATGCCTGGTCTAATACATTATCACAGCATAATGGCTATATGCTTGGTCTAATACATTATCACAGCATAGTGGCTATATGCCTGGTCTAATACATTATCACAGCATAGTGGCTATATGCCTGGTCTAATACATTATCACAGCATAGTGGCTATATGCCTGGTCTAATACATTATCACAGCATAGTGGCTATATGCCTGGTCTAATACATTATCACAGCGGCTATATGCCTGGTCTAATACATTATCACAGCATAGTGGCTATATGCCTGGTCTAATACATTATCACAGCATATTGGCTATATGCCTGGTCTAATACATTATCACAGCATAGTGGCTATATGCATGGTCTAATACATTATTACAGCATAGTGGCTATATGCCTGGTCTAATACATTATTACAGCATAGTGGCTATATGCCTGGTCTAATACATTATCACAGCATAATGGCTATATGTCTGGTCTAATACATTATCACAGCATAGTGGCTATATGCCTGGTCTAATACATTATTACAGCATAGTGGCTATATGCCTGGTCTAATACATTATCACAGTGGCTATATGCCTGGTCTAATACATTATCACAGCATAGTGGCTATATGCCTGGTCTAATACATTATCACAGCATAGTGGCTATATGCCTGGTCTAATACATTATCACAGCATAGTGGCTATATGCCTGGTCTAATACATTATCACAGCATAGTGGCTATATGCCTGGTCTAATACATTATCACAGCATAATGGCTATATGCCTGGTCTAATACATTATCACAGCATAGTGGCTATATGCCTGGTCTAATACATTATCACAGCATAGTGGCTATATGCCTGGTCTAATACATTATCACAGCGGCTATATGCCTGGTCTAATACATTATCACAGCGGCTATATGCCCGGTCTAATACATTATCACAGCATAGTGGCTATATGCCTGGTCTAATACATTATCACAGCATAGTGGCTATATGCCTGGTCTAATACATTATCACAGCATATTGGCTATATGCCTGGTCTAATACATTATTACAGCATATTGGCTATATGCCTGGTCTAATACATTATTACAGCATAGTGGCTATATGCCTGGTCTAATACATTATCACAGCATAGTGGCTATATGCCTGGTCTAATACATTATTACAGCATAGTGGCTATATGCCTGGTCTAATACATTATTACAGCATAGTGGCTATATGCCTGGTCTAATACATTATCACAGCATAATGGCTATATGCCTGGTCTAATACATCATCACAGCATAGTGGCTATATGCCTGGTCTAATACATTATCACAGCATAGTGGCTATATGTCTGGTCTAATACATTATCACAGCATAGTGGCTATATGTCTGGTCTAATACATTATCACAGCATAGTGGCTATATGCCTGGTCTAATACATTATCACAGCATAGTGGCTATATGCCTGGTCTAATACATTATCACAGCATAGTGGCTATATGCCTGGTCTAATACATTATCACAGCATAGTGGCTATATGCCTGGTCTAATACATTATCACAGCATAGTGGCTATATGCCTGGTCTAATACATTATCACAGCATAGTGGCTATATGCCTGGTCTAATACATTATCACAGCATAGTGGCTATATGCCTGGTCTAATACATTATCACAGCATAGTGGCTATATGCCTGGTCTAATACATTATCACAGCATAGTGGCTATATGCCTGGTCTAATACATTATCACAGCATAGTGGCTATATGCCTGGTCTAATACATTATCACAGCATAGTGGCTATATGCCCGGTCTAATACATTATCACAGCATAGTGGCTATATGCCTGGTCTAATACATTATTACAGCATAGTGGCTATATGCCCAGTCTAATACATTATCACAGCATAGTGGCTATATGCCTGGTCTAATACATTATCACAGCGGCTATATGCCTGGTCTAATACATTATCACAGCATAGTGGCTATATGCCTGGTCTAATACATTATCACAGCATAGTGGCTATATGCCTGGTCTAATACATTATCACAGCATATTGGCTATATGCCTGGTCTAATACATTATTACAGCATAGTGGCTATATGCCTGGTCTAATACATTATTACAGCATAGTGGCTATATGCCTGGTCTAATACATTATCACAGCATAGTGGCTATATGCCTGGTCTAATACATTATTACAGCATAGTGGCTATATGCCTGGTCTAATACATTATTACAGCATAGTGGCTATATGCCTGGTCTAATACATTATCACAGCATAATGGCTATATGTCTGGTCTAATACATTATCACAGCATAGTGGCTATATGTCTGGTCTAATACATTATCACAGCATAGTGGCTATATGCCCGGTCTAATACATTATCACAGCATAGTGGCTATATGCCTGGTCTAATACATTATCACAGCATAGTGGCTATATGCCTGGTCTAATACATTATCACAGCATAGTGGCTATATGCCTGGTCTAATACATTATCACAGCATAGTGGCTATATGCCTGGTCTAATACATTATCACAGCATAGTGGCTATATGCCTGGTCTAATACATTATCACAGCATAGTGGCTATATGCCTGGTCTAATACATTATTACAGCATAGTGGCTATATGCCTGGTCTAATACATTATCACAGCACAGTGGCTATATGCGTGGTCTAATACATTATCACAGCACAGTGGCTATATGCCTGGTCTAATACATTATCACAGCAGTATTTAACCTATCCAAACCAGAGGAGAGCAGCCGCAGAGGGTGTTGTATTCAGACAGACATCTTTACAGGGTGTTATATTCATCTTTACAGTGTGTTATATTCAGACAGACATCTTTACAGTGTGTTGTATTCAGACAGACATCTTTACAGGGTGTTATATTCATCTTTACAGGGTGTTATATTCAGACAGACATCTTTACAGTGTGTTATATTCAGACAGACATCTTTACAGTGTGTTATATTCAGACAGACATCTTTACAGTGTGTTATATTCAGACAGACATCTTTACAGTGTGTTATATTCAGACAGACATCTTTACAGTGTGTTATATTCAGACAGACATCTTTACAGTGTGTTGTATTCAGACAGACATCTCTACAGTGTGTTATATTCAGACAGACATCTCTACAGTGTGTTATATTCAGACAGACATCTCTACAGTGTGTTATATTCAGACAGACATCTCTACAGTGTGTTATATTCATATTTACAGGGTGTTATATTCAGACAGACATCTCTACAGTGTGTTATATTCATCTTTACAGGGTGTTATATTCAGACAGACATCTCTACAGTGTGTTATATTCAGACAGACATCTTTACAGTGTGTTGTAGAATGTATGCACACATTACTGTAAGTCGCTTTGGATAAAAGCGTCTGCTAAATGGCATATATTATATTATTATTGTATTCAGACAGACATCTTTACAGTGTGTTGTATTCAGACAGACATCTTTACAGTGTGTTGTATTCAGACAGACATCTTTACAGTGTGTTATATTCAGACAGACATCTTTACAGTGTGTTGTATTCAGACAGACATCTTTACAGTGTGTTGTATTCAGACAGACATCTTTACAGTGTGTTATATTCAGACAGACATCTTTACAGGGTGTTGTATTCATCTTTACAGTGTGTTATATTCAGACAGACATCTCTACAGTGTGTTATATTCAGACTTACATCTTTGCGGGCTTTAGAGCGCACGATCTTGACACTCTGGGACCTCCTCAGACCTCTCTGGGTGACAGCCTCGTCCTCTGAGAAGAGTTGTTCCCCCTCCTCGTCTGTCCTGTCCTCCTGATCATAGGCATAGTACTCTGGGGAGACACGTCCCTATCAGTTAGACAGGGTACTCTGGGGAGACACGTCCCTATCCGTTAGGTACTCTGGGGAGACACGTCCCTATCAGTTAGGTACTCTGGGGAGACAAGTCCCTATCAGTTAGACACGTCCCTATCAGTTAGACAGGGTACTCTGGGGAGACACGTCCCTATCAGTTAGACAGGGTACTCTGGGGAGACACGTCCCTATCAGTTAGACAGGGTACTCTGGGGAGACACGTCCCTATCAGTTAGACAGGGTACTCTGGAGAGACATGTTCATATCAGTTAGACAGGGTACTCTGGGGAGACACGTCCCTATCAGTTAGACAGGGTACTCTGGGGAGACACGTCCCTATCAGTTAGACAGGGTACTCTGGGGAGACACATCCCTATCAGTTAGACAGGGTACTCTGGGGAGACACGTCCCTATCAGTTAGACAGGGTACAACTAAACCAGAAGAAGGTTATCTTGGTCTTCTGACCAGACTCCTAGGTCGTGTCCTCATGGTAGAAGTGCTGAGTCCGAGGGGGGCTGACTGACATTCTGACTGGTGTGTTGGAGAGAGGGAGAGAGAGAGACCGGCTGCCTGGGGACGGAGCCAATCACTGGGGACGGAGCCAATCACAGGGGACAGAGCCAATCACAGGGGACAGAGCCAATCACTGGGGATGAATTCCACATGACCCCTACTAACTGACTGGGGCTGTAATATCATATGTACTGACTGTGGCTGTTCTATCATCACTGGGCTATGACCCCTACTAACTGACTGTGGCTGTTCTGTAATACCATCACTGGGCTATGACCCCTACTAACTGACTGGGGCTGTTCTGTAATATCACTGGGCTATGACCCCTACTAGCTGACTGGGGATGTTCTGTAATATCACTGGGCTATGACCCCTACTAACTGACTGGGGATGTTATGTAATATCACTGGGCTATGACCCCTACTAACTGACTGGGGATGTTCTGTAATATCACTGGGCTATGACCCCTACTAACTGACTGGGGCTGTTCTGTTCTGTAATATCATCACTGGGCTATGACCCCTACTAACTGACTGGGGCTGTTCTGTAATACCATCACTGGGCTATGACCCCTACTAACTGACTGGGGATGTTCTGTAATACCATCATTGGGCTATGACCCCTACTAACTGACTGGGGCTGTTCTGTAATACCATCATTGGGCTATGACCCCTACTAACTGACTGGGGCTGTTCTGTAATACCATCACTGGGCTATGACCCCTACTAACTGACTGGGGCTGTTCTGTAATACCATCACTGGGCTATGACCCCTACTAACTGACTGGGGCTGTTCTGTTCTGTAATACCATCACTGGGCTATGACCCCTACTAGCTGACTGGGGCTGTTCTGTAATACCATCACTGGGCTATGACCCATACTAAAATAAATATATATATATATATCATTTAGCAGACGCTTTTATCCAAAGCGACTTACAGTCATGTGTGCATACATTCTACGTATGGGTGGTCCCGGGGATCGAACCCACTACCCTGGCGTTACAAGCGCCATGCTCTACCAACTGAGCTACAGAAGGACCACAACTGACTGGGGCTGTTCTGTAATACCATCACTGGGCTATGACCCCTACTAACTGACTGGGGATGTTCTGTAATACCATCACTGGGCTATGACCCCTACTAACTGACTGGGGCTGTTCTGTAATACCATCACTGGGCTATGACCCCTACTAACTGACTGGGGCTGTTCTGTAATACCATCACTGGGCTATGACCCCTACTAACTGACTGGGGCTGTTCTGTTCTGTAATACCATCACTGGGCTATGACCCCTACTAGCTGACTGGGGCTGTTCTGTAATACCATCACTGGGCTATGACCCCTACTAACTGACTGGGGCTGTTCTGTAATACCATCACTGGGCTATGACCCCTACTAACTGACTGGGGCTGTTCTGTAATACCATCACTGGGCTATGACCCCTACTAACTGACTGGGGCTGTTCTGTAATACCATCACTGGGCTATGACCCCTACTAACTGACTGGGGCTGTTCTGTAATACCATCACTGGGCTATGACCCCTACTAACTGACTGGGGCTGTTCTGTAATACCATCACTGGGCTATGACCCCTACTAACTGACTGGGGCTGTTCTGTAATACCATCACTGGGCTACGACCCCTACTAACTGACTGGGGCTGTTCTGTAATACCATCACTGGGCTATGACCCCTACTAACTGACTGGGGCTGTTCTGTAATACCATCACTGGGCTACGACCCTACTAACTGACTGGGGCTGTTATGTAATATCATTACTGGGCTACGACCCCTACTAACTGACTGGGGCTGTTCTGTAATACCATCACTGGGCTATGACCCCTACTAACTGACTGGGGCTGTTCTGTAATACCATCACTGGGCTATGACCCCTACTAACTGACTGGGGCTGTTCTGTAATACCATCACTAGGCTATGACCCCTACTAACTGACTGGGGCTGTTATGTAATATCATTACTGGGCTACGACCCCTACTAACTGACTGGGGCTGTTATGTGTTGTGAGTCACAACAGCTGACATTCTACCAGCCTCCA
Organism: Oncorhynchus gorbuscha; assembly: GCF_021184085.1. Taxonomy (NCBI): domain Eukaryota; kingdom Metazoa; phylum Chordata; class Actinopteri; order Salmoniformes; family Salmonidae; genus Oncorhynchus; species Oncorhynchus gorbuscha. Next base: position 94,740 of record NW_025746304.1, read on the forward strand.
CCAGGGGGCAGCAGTAACATAGTAACAGCCTCCAGTCCTCCTCTCCTTTGTTCCTGTAGTCACATCTGCTCTCCATTCTAGAAAGATCCTTGGGATCTGGAGCCACTATTAACTCTACAAGGCTGTTCATATTTGTTTGAGGATTTAAACTTTCAGCAACCTAAGAAATGTGTTTTTTTATGCTAGCCTTCACACAGTCCAAGGCAAACTGGTATCAGATGAAGCTATTGAGCCCTATTGGTTGACAGCTGTTTTAGGAGAAATATGTAATTCTCCACATCAGATATCATTTTCCTAGTAGGACAAAGGTGAGGAGCCCATTCAATTCATCCCACTAATGATTTATTTATCTGTCTTCTAGCATACCTCTGACTGGTCATGGCTGAGCTAGTCCAGAACAGCCCAGAACAGTCCAGCCCAGAGCAGTCCAGCCCAGAGCATACTTGCGTGATGACGAGTAATGTGACTATCCCTCCCTGAGAACAGAACCAACCCCTCCCTGTACTGATCCTCTGTCAACCTGAGGTGAACAGAACCAACCCCTCCCTGTACTGATCACTGATCCTCTGTCAACCTGAGGTGAACAGAACCAACCCCTCCCTGTACTGATCCTCTGTCAACCTGAGGAGAACAGAACCAACCCCTCCCTGTACTGATCCTCTGTCAACCTGAGGAGAACAGAACCAACCCCTCCCTGTACTGATCAACCTGAGTAGAACAGAACCAACCCCTCCCTGTACTGATCCTCTGTCAACCTGAGTAGAACAGAACCAAGCCCTCCCTGTACTGATCCTCTGTCAACCTGAGTAGAACAGAACCAACCCCTCCCTGTACTGATCAACCTGAGGAGAACAGAACCAACCCCTCCCTGTACTGATCCTCTGTCAACCTGAGGAGAACAGAACCAACCCCTCCCTGTACTGATCCTCTGTCAACCTGAGGAGAACAGAACCAACCCCTCCCTGTACTGATCCTCTGTCAACCTGAGGAGAACAGAACCAACCCCTCCCTGTACTGATCAACCTGAGTAGAACAGAACCAACCCCTCCCTGTACTGATCAACCTGAGAAGAACAGAACCAACACCTCCCTGTACTGATCCTCTGTCAACCTGAGGAGAACAGAACCAACCCCTCCCTGTACTGATCAACCCGAGGAGAACAGAACCAATCCCTCCCTGTACTGATCAACCTGAGGAGAACAGAACCAACCCCTCCCTGTACTGATCCTCTGTCAACCTGAGTAGAACAGAACCAACCCCTCCCTGTACTGATCCTCTGTCAACCTGAGTAGAACAGAACCAACCCCTCCCTGTACTGATCCTCTGTCAACCTGAGGAGAACAGAACCAACCCCTCCCTGTACTGATCAACCTGAGAAGAACAGAACCAACCCCTCCCTGTACTGATCCTCTGTCAACCTGAGTAGAACAGAACCAACCCCTCCCTGTACTGATCAACCTGAGGAGAACAGAACCAACCCCTCCCTGTACTGATCAACCTGAGTAGAACAGAACCAACCCCTCCCTGTACTGATCCTCTGTCAACCTGAGGAGAACAGAACCAACCCCTCCCTGTACTGATCCTCTGTCAACCTGAGGAGAACAGAACCAACCCCTCCCTGTACTGATCCTCTGTCAACCTGAGGAGAACAGAACCAACCCCTCCCTGTACTGATCCTCTGTCAACCTGAGGAGAACAGAACCAACCCCTCCCTGTACTGATCCTCTGTCAACCTGAGTAGAACAGAACCAACCCCTCCCTGTACTGATCCTCTCAACCTGAGGAGAACAGAACCAACCCCTCCCTGTACTGATCCTCTGTCAACCCGAGGAGAACAGAACCAACCCCTCCCTGTACTGATCCTCTGTCAACCTGAGGAGAACAGAACCAACCCCTCCCTGTACTGATCCTCTGTCAACCTGAGTAGAACAGAACCAACCCCTCCCTGTACTGATCCTCTGTCAACCTGAGTAGAACAGAACCAACCCCTCCCTGTACTGATCCTCTCAACCTGAGGAGAACAGAACCAACCCCTCCCTGTACTGATCCTCTGTCAACCTGAGGAGAACAGAACCAACCCCTCCCTGTACTGATGCTCTGTCAACCTGAGTAGAACAGAACCAACCCCTCCCTGTACTGATCAACCTGAGTAGAACAGAACCAACCCCTCCCTGTACTGATCCTCTGTCAACCTGAGGAGAACAGAACCAACCCCTCCCTGTACTGATCCTCTGTCAACCTGAGTAGAACAGAACCAACCCCTCCCTGTACTGATCCTCTCTCAACCTGAGGAGAACAGAACCAACCCCTCCCTGTACTGATCAACCCGAGGAGAACAGAACCAATCCCTCCCTGTACTGATCCTCTGTCAACCTGAGGAGAACAGAACCAACCCCTCCCTGTACTGATCCTCTGTCAACCTGAGGAGAACAGAACCAACCCCTCCCTGTACTGATCAACCTGAGGAGAACAGAACCAACCCCTCCCTGTACTGATCCTCTGTCAACCTGAGGAGAACAGAACCAACCCCTCCCTGTACTGATCAACCTGAGGAGAACAGAACCAACCCCTCCCTGTACTGATCAACCCGAGGAGAACAGAACCAACCCCTCCCTGTACTGATCAACCTGAGGAGAACAGAACCAACCCCTCCCTGTACTGATCCTCTGTCAACCTGAGGAGAACAGAACCAACCCCTCCCTGTACTGATCCTCTGTCAACCTGAGGAGAACAGAACCAACCCCTCCCTGTACTGATCCTCTGTCAACCTGAGGAGAACAGAACCAACCCCTCCTGTACTGATCCTCTGTCAACCTGAGGAGAACAGAACCAACCCCTCCCTGTACTGATCCTCTGTCAACCTGAGGAGAACAGAACCAACCCCTCCCTGTACTGATCCTCTGTCAATCTGAGGAGAACAGAACCAACCCCTCCCTGTACTGATCCTCTGTCAATCTGAGGAGAACAGAACCAACCCCTCCCTGTACTGATCAACCCGAGGAGAACAGAACAAACCCCTCCCTGTACTGATCCTCTGTCAACCTGAGGTGAACAGAACCAACCCCTCCCTGTACTGATCAACCTGAGTAGAACAGAACCAACCCCTCCCTGTACTGATCAACCTGAGTAGAACAGAACCAACCCCTCCCTGTACTGATCAACCTGAGGAGAACAGAACCAACCCCTCCCTGTACTGATCCTCTGTCAACCTGAGGAGAACAGAACCAACTCCTCCCTGTACTGATCCTCTGTCAACCTGAGGAGAACAGAACCAACCCCTCCCTGTACTGATCCTCTGTCAACCTGAGTAGAACAGAACCAACCCCTCCCTGTACTGATCAACCTGAGGAGAACAGAACCAACCCCTCCCTGTACTGATCCTCTGTCAACCTGAGGAGAACAGAACCAACCCCTCCCTGTACTGATCCTCTGTCAACCTGAGGAGAACAGAACCAACCCCTCCCTGTACTGAATCAACCTGAGGAGACACTACATAGGGAATAGGGTCAACCAGAAAGGAACCACCACATCTGAGCTTGCAACTGGTCACACTACATGAATAGGGTGCACTACATAGGGAATAGGGTGCAGAAAGGAACCACCACATCTGAGCTTGCAACTGGTCACCTACATAGGGAATAGGTGCACTACATAGGGAATAGGGTGCACTACATAGGGAATAGGGTGCAGAACGGTTGTCTAGCAGTGATCAACAACCAATTCGAAAGAGCATGAAGCAGTTTGAAAATAATAGAAATGGGCAAATGTTGTACAATCCAGGTGTGCAAAGCTCTTAGAGACGAATAGCTGGAATCACTGCCAAAGCTCTGAGAGACTAACAGCTGGAATCACTGCCAAAGCTCTGAGAGACGAACAGCTGGAATCACTGCCAAAGCTCTTAGAGACTAACAGCTGGAATCACTGCCAAAGCTCTTAGAGACTAACAGCTGGAATCACTGCCAAAGCTCTGAGAGACAGAACAGCTGGAATCACTGCCAAAGCTCTGAGAGACCAAACAGCTGGAATCACTGCCAAAGCTCTGAGAGACTAACAGCTGGAATCACTGCCAAAGCTCTGAGAGACAGATCACTGCCAAAGCTCTGAGAGACTAACAGCTGGAATCACTGCCAAAGCTCTGAGAGACGATCACTGCCAAAGCTCTGAGAGACTAACAGCTGGAATCACTGCCAAATCTCTGAGAGACCAACCCCTCCCAAAGCTCTGAGAGACTAACAGCTGGAATCACTGCCAAAGCTCTTAGAGACTAACAGCTGGAATTACTGGCTCATAGGCACCCTACATCCTATAGAGGACACTGCTTTAGACCAGGGCTCATAGGGAGGGTTAACCCCCATGTTACTCATAGGGAGGGTTAACCCCTGTTGATCCTCACAGGGAGGGTTAACCCCTGTTACTCACAGGGAGGGTTAACCCCTGTTACTCACAGGGAGGGTTAACCCCTCCCTGTTGACTCACAGGGAGGGTTAACCCCCCTGTACTGATCAGCTCTAGGGAGGGTTAGCCAAAGCGTTACTCATAGGGAGGGTTAACCCCTCCCTGTACTGATTACTCACAGGGAGGGTTAACCAACCCCTCCCTGTACTACTCACCTAGGGAGGGTTAACCCCGTTACTCTAGGGAGGGTTAACCCTCCGTTACTCACCTAGGGAGGGTTAACCCCCTGTACTACTCAACCTAGGGAGGGTTAACCCGCCTTACTCATAGGGAGGGTTAACCCCTCCCGCATTACTCAACCTAGGGAGGGTTAACCCTGTACTGTTACTCATAGGGAGGGTTAACCCTCCGTTACTCATAGGGAGGGTTAACTCCCTGTTACTCACAGGGAGGGTTGACCCTGTTACCTAGGGAACAGGGAGGGTTAACCCTCCGTTACTCATAGGGAACAGGGAGGGTTAACCCGTGTTACTCATAGGGAACAGGGAGGGTTAACCCGTGTTACTCATAGGGAACAGGGAGGGTTTGTTACTCATAGGGAACAGGGAGGGTTAAGCTGTTACTAATAGGGAACAGGGAGGGTTAACCCGCTTACTAATAGGGAACAGGGAGGGTTAACCTGCGTTATAATAGGGAACAGGGAGGGTTAACCCTCTGTTACTAATAGGGAACAGGGAGGGTTAACCCTCCGTTACTAACCTGAGGGAACAGGGAGGTACGTTACTAATAGGGAACAGGGAGGGTTAACCCACGCACTACTAATAGGGAACAGGGAGGGTTAAGCGTTACTAATAGGGAACAGGGAGGGTTAACCCTGTGCTACTCAACACAGACCCAGCTATAGAGGATGTTTGAGGAAGGTGGAGACCAGAGTCTTACTGTGGTATAATTGGCTTGCTCTTCAGATCAATGATTAACAGACCAGTGGAAGCTACTTGGTGATGGGTTCATGTAAGGACCTGTGCGTGTGTGTGTGTGTGTGTGTGTGTGTGTGTGTGTGTGTGTGAACATGTCCTACCTGTCCTGTCGGTAACAGTTTGAATCACTGGCGAGCGCCCTCCTGCTCACGGCAGGGTTGCCGGCATGGGCTGTATAGATCTGATTGGCTGCTGCGTCGTCGAGGGGTATCTGAGTCAGGTCGTGCATACTGAAGCTCCTCAGCTTCTCTGTGATCGCCCCTGGCCCTACACACACACACACACCACACACACACACACAGCGTCACCACAGGGATAACACTGTCCTCTAAACGGTTAGACCCTCTCCTCATGACATCATGGCTCCAGTATCTTACTGTGCTCCACAAAATACAGTAACATGCTGAGGGAGTGTTTGTGTTCTCACAGTAACATGCTGAGGGAGTGTTTGTGTTGTTGTGTTCTGACACAGTGCATACTGAGGGAGTGTTTGTGTTCTCACAGTAACAGGCTGAGGGGAGTGTTTGTGTTCTGACACAGTAACATGCTGAGGGATGTTTGTGTTCTGACACAGTAACATGCTGAGGGAGTGTTTGTGTTCTGACACAGTAACAGGCTGAGGGAGTGTTTGTGTGTTGTGTTCTGACACAGTAACATGCTGAGGGACTGTTTGTGTTGTTGTGTTCTGACACAGTAACATGCTGAGGGAGTGTTTGTGTTGTTGTGTTCTGACACAGTAACATGCTGAGGAGTGTTTGTGTTCTGACACAGTAACATGCTGAGGGAGTGTTTGTGTTGTGACACAGTAACATGCTGAGGGAGTGTTTGTGTTCTGACACAGTAACATGCTGAGGGAGTGTTTGTGTTCTGACACAGTAACATGCTGATTGGGGAGTGTTTGTGTTCTGACACAGTAACATGCTGAGGGAGTGTTTGTGTTCTGACACAGTAACATGCTGAGGGAGTGTTTGTGTTCTGACACAGTAACATGCTGAGGGAGTGTTTGTGTTCTGACACAGTAACATGGCTGAGGAGTGTTTGTGTTCTGACACAGTAACATGCTGAGGGAGTGTTTGTGTTGTTGTGTTCTGACACAGTAACATGCTGAGGGAGTGTTTGTTGTTGTGTTCTGACACAGTAACAGGCTGAGGGACTGTTTGTGTTGTTGTGTTCGGACACAGTAACATGCTGAGGGAGTGTTTGTGTTCGGACACAGTAACATGCTGAGGGAGTTTTGTGTTCTGACACAGTAACATGCTGAGGGAGTGTTTGTGTTCTGACACAGTAACATGCTGAGGGAGTGTTTGTGTTCTGACACAGTAACATGCTGAGGGAGTGTTTGTGTTCTGACACAGTAACATGCTGAGGGAGTGTTTGTGTTCTGACACAGTAACATGCTGAGGGAGTGTTTGTGTTCTGACACAGTAACATGCTGAGGGAGTGTTTGTGTTCTGACACAGTAACATGCTGAGGGAGTGTTTGTGTTCTGACACAGTAACATGCTGAGGGACTGTTTGTGTTGTTGTGTTCTGACACAGTAACATGCTGAGGGAGTGTTTGTGTTGTTGTGTTCTGACAGACAGTAACAGGCTGAGGGAGTGTTTGTGTTCTGACACAGTAACATGCTGAGGGAGTGTTTGTGTTCTGACACAGTAACATGCTGAGGGAGTGTTTGTGTTCTGACACAGTAACATGCTGAGGGAGTGTTTGTGTTCTGACACAGTAACATGCTGAGGGAGTGTTTGTGTTCTGACACAGTAACATGCTGAGGGAGTGTTTGTGTTCTGATACAGTAACATGCTGAGGGAGTGTTTGTGTTCTGACACAGTAACAGGCTGAGGGAGTGTTTGTGTTCTGACACAGTAACATGCTGAGGAGTGTTTGTGTTCGGACACAGTAACATGCTGAGGGAGTGTTTGTGTTCTGACACAGTAACATGCTGAGGGAGTGTTTGTGTTCTGACACAGTAACATGCTGAGGGAGTGTTTGTGTTCTGACACAGTAACATGCTGAGGGAGTGTTTGTGTTCTGACACAGTAACATGCTGAGGGAGTGTTTGTGTTCTGACACAGTAACATGCTGAGGGAGTGTTTGTGTTCGGACACAGTAACATGCTGAGGGAGTGTTTGTGTTCTGACACAGTAACATGCTGAGGGAGTGTTTGTGTTCTGACACAGTAACATGCTGAGGGAGTGTTTGTGTTCTGACACAGTAACATGCTGAGGAGTGTTTGTGTTCTGACACAGTAACATGCTGAGGGAGTGTTTGTGTTCTGACACAGTAACATGCTGAGGGAGTGTTTGTGTTCGGACACAGTAACATGCTGAGGGAGTGTTTGTGTTCTGACACAGTAACATGCTGAGGGAGTGTTTGTGTTTGTGTAAAACGACTACATAAGTTAAATTCCTAGAATCTATTCAGTGTTAATCATTGTGTTTTCAAACAGCTTATGACAACGCAGAACCTTTTCCATAACAGAACTGGGGAACAGACAGGATGTGTACTATCATGAAGAGAACATTAGTGGTTGTGTGTGCAGCACAGCTTGACAACATCACAGAAAATACCAAAAAGATAAAAGCCTAGCAAACGCCATAAAAAACGATGAATAGGTGAATCTATGAATGATCTGAGTAGGGCTGGGCGGTATACTGTGTTTAGCGATATACCGGTATTGATGCACGGACTGGTTTGGGTTTTTAACTTTACCTTCTATCCCAGGTATTTGAATGTTTGACTTGTTAAATGTGATGGCAGTGTGTAACGTCCATGTGTTCCTCGCTCTTCCGCTTCCGCACACACCAAGCCCCGCCCCATGTCATTCAAGGAGCGCATTGGATGTTCCTCAACCACGTGACCCGTGTGTTCAGTCTGCCTGGTCAATGCAGCACAAGTAACACTGTTGACGACAACAATGCTCCCTTTGCTTCTTAATATATAAATCTACTAGCGTTCTATAATTACACTATTAGCTTGTTTTTCTTTTCTTAGTAAGTTGTTCCTAAATCTTGTTAGCCGCTAATTGTTAGCCACTAATGCTAATCGCTAGCTAGCTAATAAATGTACTGCGTAAGAGCAAACGTAACTTAGCGAGCGAATACAGCCTGATAATACCAGTGATTGTGTAGGCCTAAATCAGCATGTTGTTTGTGCAACAGTGTCTTATAAATTAAAGAGGTAAACGCAAAGCAAGAATATGTTAGCTACATGAAGTAGTTATGACAACACGTTCAATCTAGCCAAAGATTATAGGATCCCCCAGGAAACACTTATCAACACATTAGTTCCTACCCTGCCACAACAACTCCCTGGGGGCAATTTCATTCGTTGTCTCAGTCAAACACTGTATTAAAAGTGCCCAATTATATTTTTACTATATAATTATAATATACATTCTATTCCCATGATTCCCAAGTGTTTCACTCTAAATCTCAAGTCAAATTGCAACATTTGGTTAAAAATAAGGCCCAGATGACTTGCCCATATAATGCAGGCCTACAGGACAGTGTGGAAATTCTCAATATGCAGAAATTGAATTTACAAAGAAATTGCTATAATCGTGATATGTATCATTATTGGGATATGTGAGATTTTGGCCATAATCGCCCAGCCCTAGATCTGAGGTATTTCTTCATGCTACAGTAAAATATATCTCTATCATTATTACCTCAGAGAGCTGCCACTAGTAGTGCTGTGCCCCTAGAGACAGACTGCATGTCAGACAAGATTGGTAGAAAGACAGATCAACACCAACGTTAGACCACAGTCAGGAGGACAGGAAAACAGGACAAAAAGAATAGACTAGGAGGAGGGGAAAAGTAGAGCCATAGAAGACCTGATCAATTGGCTGGTTTGATAGAGTCAGAGTAGAGTCATAAAATATATGTATTTACAAGCTCCAGGAAGAGACAGTGAGAGAGGCTGCTGGATGCAGAGTCAAGGTTATATGCGGTTTCTGACTTTGTGTTGAGAGATAGGACATAGAAAGAAGGCAGCCTATTGTTTTATCCAGGCCTGGACCGAGGTTCTGTCCCAGCTAGCATGCTCTGGTTGTTTATCCAGGCCTGGACCGAGGCTCTGTCCCAGCTAGCATGCCCAGGTTGTTTATCCAGGCCTGGACCGAGGCTCTGTCCCAGCTAGCATGCTCCGGTTGTTTATCCAGGCCTGGACCGAGGCTCTGTCCCAGCTAGCATGCTCCGGTTGTTTATCCAGGCCTGGACCGAGGCTCTGTCCCAGCTAGCATGCTCCGGTTGTTTATCCAGGCCTGGCCGAGGCTCTGTCCCAGCTAGCATGCTCCGGTTGTTTATCCAGGCCTGGACCGAGGCTCTGTCCCAGGCTCTGTCCCAGTTAGCATGCTCAGGTTGTTTATCCAGGCCTGGACCGAGGCTCTGTCCCAGCTAGCATGCTCCGGTTGTTTATCCAGGCCTGGACCGAGGCTCTGTCCCAGCTAGCATGCCCAGGTTGTTTATCCAGGCCTGGACCGAGGCTCTGTCCCAGCTAGCATGCCCAGGTTGTTTATCCAGGCCTGGACCGAGGTTCTGTCCCAAATCTGTTTCCCCACCCCAGGTTTCAGATTTCTGCCTATTTTCTTCTCGCAAAAATCACACTAATAGAAGAAAACCTTTTGGATGTTCTTAGTCCATAATGTGGAGACCACTTTGGAGGTCTGGGAAAAATCTAAGAAATATGCAAATTTATTTGGTGTTGATACCCTTTAATTCAAGTGCAAGAAACTTGTATAGTTAGCGGTGTTCCTGTAGCAAATAATCATCTCATTCTGGCAGGTAGGCAGAGGCTACTTTGTAGTTAACATTTAATAGAAACATTTGGGTTTTTTGGAAAGCCTTTCCATCTACCAGAAGACGGTTATCATAAATTGCGTCAACGCTAACAGGTAGACACACACACTGGGACATTCCTGTGTCCTTCCAGAAAGTTGTAGGAAAATACCAAATCACTGATACATTTTGTTCATATGTTTTGATTAACTGGGTTCAAACTAATATATGTTTTCTACTAAATTCAATACATTTAGTTGATTTCCTACTAAGGTCAACACATTTTAGATTATTGTTGAATTCCGTTTTAAAATGTCTATTTCGTGATTCCGTCCTCATGGCAGACTTTATAGGGCTCAACACTAGCATGTTCCTATTGTTAGTCACAACCAGTCAGCCACCGGACACAATACCAGCACATCAATCAGATCAGTCAGGCTTCAACAGACAATACCGATGCCTCCATGGAACTCTCTGTCTCTGAAGCAACAACAGTTCTATTAAGAGTAGAGAAGGAGAACAGACAGACCGAAGCCTCCATGGAACTCTCTGTCTAACAACAACAGTCCTATTAAGAGTAGAGAAGGAGAACAGACAGACCGAAGCCTCCATGGAACTCTCTGTCTCTGAAACAACAACAGTTCTATTAAGAGTAGAGAAGGAGAACAAACAGACCGATGCCTCCATGGAACTCTCTGTCTCTGAAGCAACAACAGTCCTATTAAGAGTAGAGAAGGAGAACAGACAGACCGATGCCTCCATGGAACTCTCTGTCTCTGAAGCAACAACAGTCCTCTTAAGAGTAGAGAAGGAGAACAAACAGACCGATGCCTCCATGGAACTCTCTGTCTCTGAAACAACAACAGTCCTATTAAGAGTAGAGAAGGAGAACAGACAGACCGATGCCTCCATGGAACTCTCTGTCTCTGAAGCAACAACAGTCCTATTAAGAGTAGAGAAGGAGAACAGACAGACCGATGCCTCCATGGAACTCTCTGTCTCTGAAGCAACAACAGTCCTATTAAGAGTAGAGAAGGAGAACAAACAGACCGATGCCTCCATGGAACTCTCTGTCTCTGAAACAACAACAGTTCTATTAAGAGTAGAGAAGGAGAACAGACACGAGTCCCTCTGTGTTGAATCCTGATGACACAGCCCAGGGACTGGCACCTGCTGCTCTGCGCATGGCTGTTAGCCCAGGGACAGACACGTGCTGCTCTGCGCATGGCTGTTAGCCCAGGGACTGGCCCGTGCTGCTCTGCGCATGGCTGTTAGCCCAGGGACTAGCCCGTGCTGCTCTGCGCATGGCTGTTAGCCCAGGGACTGGCCCGTGCTGCTCTGCGCATGGCTGTTAGCCCAGGGACTGGCCCGTGCTGCTCTGCGCATGGCTGTTAGCCCAGGGACTGGCCCGTGCTGCTCTGCGCATGGCTGTTAGCCCAGGGACTGGCCCGTGCTGCTCTGCGCATGGCTGTTAGCCCAGGGACTGGCCCGTGCTGCTCTGTGCATGGCTGTTAGCCCAGGGACTGGCCACGTGCTGCTCTGTTGCAGGGACTGGCCCGTGCTGCTCTGCGGCTGTTAGCCCAGGGACTGGCCCGTGCTGCTCTGCGCATGGCTGTTAGCCCAGGGACTGGCCCGTGCTGCTCTGCGCATGGCTGTTAGCCCAGGGACTGGCCCGTGCTGCTCTGCGCATGGCTGTTAGCCCAGGGACTGGCCCGTGCTGCTCTGCGCATGGCTGTTAGCCCAGGGACTGGCCCGTGCTGCTCTGCGCATGGCTGTTAGCCCAGGGACTGGCCCGTGCTGCTCTGCGCATGGCTGTTAGCCCAGGGACTGGCCCGTGCTGCTCTGCGCATGGCTGTTAGCCCAGGGACTGGCCCGTGCTGCCTGCGCATGGCTGTTAGCCCAGGGACTGGCCCGTGCTGCTCTCATGTCCTTTGCCCAGGGACACGTGCTGCCCTTAACATGGCTGTTAGCCCAGGGACTGGCCCGTGCTGCCCTGCACATGGCTGTTAGCCCAGGGACTGGCCCGTGCTGCCCTGCACATGGCTGTTAGCCCAGGGACTGGCCCGTGCTGCCCTGAGCATGGCTGTTAGCCCCGTGCTGCCCAGCATGGCTGTTAGCCCAGGGACTGGCACGTGCTGCCCTGTGCATGGCTGTTAGCCCAGGGACTGGCACGTGCTGCCCTGTGCATGGCTGTTAGCCCAGGGACTGGCACGTGCTGCCCTGTGCATGGCTGTTAGCCCAGGGACTGGCACGTGCTGCCCTGTGCATGGCTGTTAGCCCAGGGACAAAACATTTTCCGCACGTGCTGCCCTGTGCATGGCTGTTAGCCCAGGGACTGGCACGTGCTGCCCTGTGCATGGCTGTTAGCCCAGGGACTGGCACGTTTGCCCTGTGCGTGCAGCCCTGGCACGTGCTGCCCTGTGCATGGCTGTTAGCCCAGGGACTGGCCCGTGCTGCTCAATAGAGAATCTCACACACACGTTTCTTTAACAGACACGTTTCCACGTCAGTCCTTCAACAGACACGTTTCCACGTCAGTCCTTCAACAGACACGTTTCCACGTCAGTCCTTTAGACAGACACGTTTCCACGTCAGCCCTTTAACAGACTCTTTATCCAGAGCGACTTATTTAGGGCATTCATCTTAAGAGAGCTAGGTGGGACAACCACATATCACAGTAAGTACATTTTCCCTCAAAGTATCATATTAGCAAAGTCAGAGCCAGTAACAAGGGGTGGTGGTGGGGGGGAGACGAGTCGTGCAGTACTTGCCTTGACAGCTGCGGAGACAGCTGCAGTAGCAGCTATACTTAGGCCCTGCTTGCCGAAGGTCACCATGGTCTCGTAGCTACGCTCCTTGGCCTGGACAATGTACTCATCTATCTCCTGGTGACAACAACCGTTACAGAGACAAACAGAGAGTCAGTTCACAGAATAACAACTATAGTATGCAACAACATGTCAAAAACCCATGACAACACAAAAGCTAAATATCTTGTCATCAACTGACAGCAGATCATTTTACGTGTCAGCCAGCTTTCTTAGTAGAAGGAATAAAAACAGACATAGGATTGAAACGTAGTCTTCTGTTTGACTAGGCTTCATATTCAATACACAGTTTAAAGTGCTCAGTCAGTCAGTCTTACCCTCTCTCTTGAGGACAGTAGAGGATGGAGACACTTCCGGTAGATGAGACTAGCTCCTCTGGTGTAGGGAGACAGCAACCAGATAACAAATGCTATCTTAATCTCATAGTACAAGGGGAACCTAGAGAGAGACACCACATTACAGTATTAACCTAGAGAGACCAGATATCTCATAGAACAGGGGGAAACTAGAGAGAGAGAGAGAGACCAGATATCTCATAGTACAGGGGGAACCTAGAGAGAGAGAGACCAGATATCTCATAGTACAGGGGGAACCTAGAGAGAGAGACCAGATATCTCATAGTACAGGGGGAACCTAGAGAGAGAGACCAGATATCTCATAGTACAGAGGGAACCTATAGAGAGACCAGATATCTCATATTACAGGGGGAACCTAGAGAGAGAGAGACCAGATATCTCATAGTACAGGGGGAACCTAGAGAGAGAGAGACCAGATATCTCATAGTACAGGGGGAACCTAGAGAGAGACCAGATATCTCATAGTACAGGGGGAACCTAGAGAGAGAGAGACCAGATATCTCATAGTACAGGGGGCACCTAGAGAGAGAGAGACCAGATATCTCATATTACAGGGGGAACCTAGAGAGAGAGAGACCAGATATCTCATATTACAGGGGGAACCTAGAGAGAGAGAGACCAGATATCTCATATTACAGGGGGAACCTAGAGAGAGAGAGAGACCAGATATCTCATAGTACAGGGGGAACCTAGAGAGAGAGAGACCAGACCAGATATCTCATATTACAGGGGGAACCTAGAGAGAGAGAGACCAGATATCTCATATTACAGGGGGTTAGACCAGATATATATTCAGGGAACGTTAGAGAGAGAAGACCAGATATCTCATATTACAGGGGGAACCTAGAGAGGAGAGACCAGATATCTCATAGTACAGGGGGAACCTAGAGAGAGACCAGATATCTCATATTACAGGGGGAACCAGGAGAAAGACCAGATATCTCATATTACAGGGGGAAAGAGAGAGACCAGATATTAGGGAAAGGGGGAACCTAGAGAGAGGAGACCAGATATTCATATTACAGGGGGAACCTAGAGAGAGACCAGATATCTCATATTACAGGGGGAACGTTAGAGAGAAAGAGACCAGATATCTCATATTACAGGGGGTTAGAGAGAAGACCAGATATCTCATAGTACAGGGGGAACCTAGAGAGAGACCAGATATCTCATAGGAAAGGGGGAACCTTAGGAGAACCAGATATCTCATATTACAGGGGGAACCTAGAGAGAGAGAGACCAGTTATAGGAAGGGGGAACCTAGAGAGAGAGAGACCAGATATCTCATAGTACAGGGGGAACCTAGGGAACCAGATATCTCATAGTACAGGGGGAACCTAGGGAAGAGACCAGATATCTCATATTAGGGTTAGAGGAAAGGATATCTCATAGTTAGGGGAAACTTAGCGTTAGGGAGACCAACGTTAGTACAGGGGGAAGGGTTAGAGAGAGACCAGATATCTCATAGTACAGGGGGTTAGGGAAAGGCTTAGAGTTAGAGAGAGAGAAGATATCTTAGTACAGGGGGAACCTAGAGGAGAAGGATATCTCGTTACAGGGGGAAAGGCTTAGCGAGGGACCAGATATCTTAGTACAGGGGGAACCTAGAGAGAGACCAGATATCTGGGTTACAGGGGGAAAGGGTTAGACCAGATATCTCATAGGAAAGGGGGAACCTAGAGGAACCAGATATCTATATTACAGGGGGAAAGAGAGAGACCAGATATCTCAGGGAAAGGGGGAACCTAGAGAGAGACCAGGGTCTATAGTACAGGGGGAGAAGGGTTAGACCAGATATCTCAGGGAAAGGGGGAACCTCAGAGGAAAGATATTCATAGTACAGGGGGAACCTAGAGAGTTAGACCAGATATCTCAGGGAAAGGGGGAGCGTAGAGGAAGAGGATATCTCATAGTACAGGTGAGTGTTAGGAACGAGGGTTAGATTAAGGTTAGGGAAATTCAGGTTAGCGTTAGGGAAAGGCATTGGGTTACGGTCAGGGAAAGGGTTAGGGTTAGCGTTAGGGAAAGGCATTGGGTTACGGTCAGGGAAAGGGTTAGCGTTAGGGAAAGGCATTGGGTTACGGGTAGGGAAAGGGTTAGCGTTAGGGAAAGGGTTAGCGTTAGGGAAATTAGGGAAAGGGGGTTAGGGAAAGCGTTAGGGAAAGGCATTGGGTTACGGTTAGGGAAAGGGTTAGCGTTAGGGAAAGGGTTAGCGTTAGGGAAAGGGTTAGCGTTAGGGAAAGGGTTAGCGTTAGGGAAAGGGTTAGCGTTAGGGAAAGGCTTAGCGTTAGGGAAAGGGTTAGCGTTAGGGAAAGGGTTAGCGTTAGGGAAAGGCTTAGCGTTAGGGAAAGGCTTAGCGTTAGGGAAAGGCTTAGCGTTAGGGAAAGGCTTAGCGTTAGGGAAAGGGTTAGCGTTAGGGAAAGGGTTAGCGTTAGGGAAAGGCAGTTTTAGGGAAAGGGTTACGGTTAGGGAAAGGGTTAGCGTTAGGGAAAGGGTTAGCGTTCAGGGAAAGAGTTAGCGTTAGGGAAAGGGTTAGCGTTAGGGAAAGGCATTTAGGGAAAGGGTTAGCGTTAGGGAAAGGGTTAGCGTTAGGGAAAGGGTTAGCGTCAGGGAAAGGGTTAGCGTCAAGGAAAGGCATTGGGTTACGGTTAGGGAAAGGGTTAGCGTCAGGGAAAGGGTTAGCGTCAGGGAAAGGGTTAGCGTCAGGGAAAGGCATTGGGTTACGGTTAGGGAAAGGGTTAGCGTCAGGGAAAGGGTTAGCGTCAGGGAAAGGCATTGGGTTACGGTTAGGGAAAGGGTTAGCGTCAGGGAAAGGGTTAGCGTCAGGAAAGGGTTAGCGTCAGGGAAAGGGTTAGCGTCAGGGAAAGGGTTAGCGTCAGGGAAAGGGTTAGCGTCAGGGAAAGGGTTAGCGTCAGGGAAAGGGTTATCGCGTCAGGGAAAGGGTTAGCGTCAGGGAAAGGGTTAGCGTCAGGGAAAGGGTTAGCGTCAGGGAAAGGGTTAGCGTCAGGGAAAGGGTTAGCGTCAGGGAAAGGGTTAGCGTCAGGGAAAGGCATTGGGTCACGGTTAGGGAAAGGGTTAGCGTCAGGGAAAGGGTTAGCGTCAGGGAAAGGGTTAGCGTCAGGGAAAGGGTTAGCGTCAGGGAAAGGGTTAGCGTCAGGGAAAGGGTTAGCGTCAGGGAAAGGGTTAGCGTTAGGGAAAGGGTTAGCGGTAGGGAAAGGCATTGGGTTAGGGAAAGGTTATTGGGTTAGGTCACGGTTAGGGAAAGGGTTAGCGTTAGGGAAAGGGTTAGCGTCAGGGAAAGGGTTAGCGTCAGGGAAAGGGTTAGCGTCAGGGAAAGGGTTACGGTTAGCGTTAGGGAAAGGGTTACGGTTAGCGTTAGGGAAAGGGTTACGGTTAGCGTTAGGGAAAGGGTTGGCATTGGGTTACGGTTAGGGAAAGGGTTAGCGTTAGGGAAAGGGTTAGCGTCAGGGAAAGGCATTGGGTTAGCGTTAGGGAAAGGCATTGGGTTAGCGTTAGGGAAAGGGTTAGCGTCAGGGAAAGGGTTAGCGTCAGGGAAAGGGTTAGCGTCAGGGAAAGGGTTAGCGTCAGGGAAAGGGTTAGCGTCAGGAAAGGGTTAGGAGGGAAAGCACGGTTAGGGAAAGGGTTAGCGTTAGGGAAAGGGTTAGCGTCAGGGAAAGGGTTAGCGTCAGGGAAAGGGTTAGCGTCAGGGAAAGGGTTAGCGTCAGGGAAAGGGTTAGCGTCAGGGAAAGGGTTAGCGTCAGGGAAAGGGTTAGCGCCAGGGAAAGGCATTGGGTTACGGTTAGGGAAAGAGTTAGCGTTAGCGTCAGGGAAAGGCATTGGGTTACGGTTAGGGAAAGGGTTAGCGTTAGGGAAAGGGTTAGCATCAGGGAAAGGGTTAGCGTTAGGGAAAGGCATTGGGTTACGGTTAGGGAAAGAGTTAGCGTTAGCGTCAGGGAAAGGGTTAGCGTTAGGGAAAGGGTTAGCGTTAGGGAAAGGGTTAGCGTTAGGGAAAGGGTTAGCGTTAGGGAAAGGGTTAGCGAAAGCCATCCACTGCTATTCATTTTCTGCCAGTCAAACATACACTGCCTAAATCCTATTAACCAGCCGACATGACGCTCCTCATTAAATCTGAACAACAAATTTATAAGACTGAATCTTAATTAAATCTCATTAAGCCTGGATTGTTGTCGGCATAGCATGCTTCTGTCTGTATTAAGGCAACAGTGAGGTATGTAGTCAGTCTCACCAGGGGAAAGGGAGGTCAGGAAAGTCAGTCTCCCCAGGGAAAGCGAGGTCAGGGAAAGTCTCCCCAGGAAACAGCGTTAGGTCTGGGAAAGTTAGTCTCCCCAGGGAAAGCGAGGTCAGGGTAGTCAGTCTCCCAGGCTACAGCGAGGTCTGTAGTCAGTCTCCCCAGGCTACAGCGAGGTCAGGGAAAGTCAGTCTCCCCAGGCTACAGCGAGGTCTGTAGTCAGTCTCCCCAGGCTACAGCGAGGGTCTGTAGTCAGTCTCCCAGGCTACAGCGAGGTCTGTAGTCAGTCTCCCAGGCTACAGCGAGGTCTGTAGTCAGTCTCCCAGGCTACAGCGAAAGGTTAGTCAGTCTCCCAGGCTACAGCGAGGTCTGTAGTCAGTCTCCCCAGGCTACAGCGAGGTCTGTAGTCAGTCTCCCCAGGCTACAGCGAGGTCTGTAGTCAGTCTCCCCAGGCTACAGCGAGGTCTGTAGTCAGTCTCCCCAGGCTACAGCGAGGTCTGTAGTCAGTCTTACCAGGCTACAGTGAGGTCTGTAGTCAGTCTTACCAGGCTACAGTGAGGTCTGTAGTCAGTCTTACCAGGCTACAGTGAGGTCTGTAGTCAGTCTTACCAGGCTACAGTGAGGTCTGTAGTCAGTCTCCCCAGGCTACAGTGAGGTCTGTATTCAGTCTCCCCAGGCTACAGTGAGGTCTGTATTCAGTCTCCACAGGCTACAGTGAGGTCTGTATTCAGTCTCACCAGGCTACAGTGAGGTCTGTAGTCAGTCTTACCAGGCTACAGTGAGGTCTGTAGTCAGTCTTACCAGGCTACAGTGAGGTCTGTGATGGTCTCCACTACGGTGTAGAGAGCAAACACAATCCAGTACATCATCCAACGGACCTGTTGGAACAGAGAGAGAGAGATAATCAACACTTCCTACATGTTACAGTATGCTAGACATACACCTGTTGGAACAACAAAGATATACTTTGGAACAGATTTCTTAAATTAAAAGTCACTTAGAGCTGATTGGCTGGTGTTTTACAGTGCTATGTCCAAAAAGAAGCACCAGGGAACTGCAATAAGGTGTGAGCAGCACAGTACAGGACTACAGACCAACAGGACGGCCTACAGGCCAACAGGCCGGCCTACAGGCCAACAGGCCGGCCTACAGGCCAACAGGCCGGCCTACAGGCCAACTGGGGAAGAGACTGAGGAGAGGAGGGAGAGACGGAGGGAGAGGAGGGAGAGACGGGGGAGAGGAGTTAGGGAGGGGAGAGGAGGGAAAGGGGGAGAGGAGAGCGAGACGGGGAGAGGGAGAGCGAGACGGGGAGAGGAGAGCGAGACGGGGGGAGAGGAAAGGGAGACGGGGGAGAGGAGAGCGAGACGGGGAAAGGGTTAGCGAGACGGGGAAAGGGAGCGAGACGTTAGGGAAAGGAGAGCGAGACGGGGAAGGAGAGCGAGACGGGGGAGAGGAGTTAGCGAGACGGGGGAGAGGAGAGCGAGACGGGGGAGGAGGAGAGCGAGACGGGGGAGAGGAGAGCGAGACGGGGGGAAGGGTTAGGGAGACGGGGAAAGAGGTTAGCGAGACGGGGAAAGGGTTAGAGACGGGGAAAGAGAGGAGGGAAAGCGGGGAGAGGGAAAGAGAGAGACAGGGAAAGGGAGAGAGACGGGGAAAGGGAGAGAGGGGGGAGAGGAGTAGGGAAAGACGGGGGAGGGAAAGGGTTAGCGGGGGAGAGGGAAAGGGTTAGCGTTAGGGAAAGGCATTGGGTTAGGACGGGAGAGAGGAGTTAGCGAGACGGGGGAAAGGAGAGAGAGAGGGGGGGAGTTAGGTCAGGAAAGACGGGTTAGAGGAAAGAGAGAGACGTCAGGGAAAGGAGAGACGGGGAGGGGAGAGAGAGAGGGAAAGAGGAGCGTTAGGGAGAGAGAGACGGGGGAGGGAGAGAGAGAGGGAAAGGGGGAGGTTAGGGAAAGAGAGACGGGGGAAAGGGAGAGACGCTAGGGGGGAGGGAGAGAGACGGAGGGAAAGGGGGGAAAGGAAAGGGAGAGACGGGAAAGAGCGTTAGGGAAAGGAGAGTTAGGGAAAGAGTTAGAGTTAGGGGAAAGGGAGAGAGTTAGGGAAAGGGAGAGACGGAGGGTGACGGAGGGAGAGACTGAGGAGAGGGAGACGGAGGGAAAGGGAGAGACGGAGGAAGGAGGGAGAGACGGAGGGAAAGGGGAGCGGAGGAAAGGGAGACGGAGGAGAGGGAGACGGAGGAGAGGGAGACGGAGGAGAGGAGGGAGAGACGGAGGAGAGGAGGGAGAGACGGAGGAGAGGAGGGAGAGACGGAGGAGAGGAGGGAGAGACGGAGGAGAGGAGGGAGAGACGGAGGAGAGGAGGGAGAGACGGAGGAGAGGAGGGAGAGACGGAGGAGAGGAGGGAGAGAGATTCGGGGCCAGGAGAAACGGAGGGACACTGACGGAGGGGGAACGGAGGAGAGGGAGACGGAGGAGAGGGAGACGGAGGAGAGGAGGGAGAGACGGAGGAGAGGAGGAGGGAGAGACGGAGGAGAGGAGGGAGAGACGGAGGAGAGGAGGGAGAGACGGAGGAGAGGAGGGAGAAACGGAGGAGAGGAGGGAGAGATAAAGGAGAGGAGGGAGGAGACAGGAGGAGAGGAGTCTCCCCAGGAGGAGAGGAGGGAGTCAGTCTCCCCAGGAGAGGGTCTGTAGTCAGTCTCCCCAGGGAGACAGCGAGGAGAGTCAGTCTCCCAGGACAGGGAGGTCTGTAGTCAGAGACCAGGGGACAGCGAGGTCTGGAGTCAGTCTCACCAGGGAGAGACGAGGAGAGTCAGGAGACCCAGGAGAGCGAGGGAGTCAGACCCAGGAGAGGAGGGAGTCAGTCTCACCAGGAGAGGAGGGAGAGTCTGGAGGAGTCTCACCAGGGAGAGACGGAGTCTGAGTCAGTCTCGGAGGAGAGGAGGGAGTCAGACGGAGGACAGGAGGGAGTCAGACCAGGCTACAGGAGAGTCTGAGTCAGTCGGACCAGGAGGGAGGTCTGGATTCAGTCTCACCAGGCTACAGAGAGGTCTGGAGTCAGACGGACAGAGGAGGAGACGGAGGTCTGTAGTCAGGGAGACAGGGAGGTCTAGTCAGAGGAGGGTAGTCAGACGGAGGAGAGGAGGGAGTCAGACGGAGGACAGTGAGGGAGAGACGGAGGAGAGGAGGGGAGAGACGGAGGAGAGGAGGGATCCAGACGGAGGAGAGGAGTTGGACAGACGGAGGAGATAATCAAGAGACATGGACAGTATGCTAGGGATAGACCTGTTGGAACAGGAGGGAGAGACTTTGGAACAGAGGAGGGAAAAATCACTTAGAGGATTGGGGAGAGTCGGAGGAGAGGAGGGGAGACTGGAGGAGAGGAGGGAGAGACAGGAGAGGACTACAGACGGAAGAGGAGGGACAGACGGAACAGGAGGGAGAGACGGAGGAGAGGAGGGAGAGGCCGGAGGAGAGGAGAGGGAGAGACGGAGGAGAGGAGGGAGAGACAACAGGAGAGGAGGGAGAGACGGAGGAGAGGAGGGAGAGACGGAGGAGAGGAGGGAGAGACGGAGGAGAGGAGAGGGAGAGACGGAGGAGAGAGAGACGGAGGAGAGAGAGACGGAGGAGAGAGAGACGGAGGAGAGAGAGACGGAGGAGAGGAGGGAGAGACGGAGGAGAGGAGGGAGAGACGGAGGAGAGAGAGACGGAGGAGAGGAGGGAGAGACGGAGGAGAGGAGGGAGAGACGGAGGAGAGGAGGGAGAGACGGAGGAGAGGAGGGAGAGACGGAGGAGAGGAGGGAGAGACGGAGGAGAGGAGGGAGAGACGGAGGAGAGGAGAGAGAGACGGAGGAGAGGGAGACGGAGGAGAGGAGGGAGAGACGGAGGAGAGGGAGAAGGGAGGAGGGAGAGACGGAGGAGAGGGAGAAGGGAGGAGAGGAGGGAGAGACGGAGGAGAGGGAGACGGAGGAGAGGAGGGAGAGACGGAGGAGAGGAGGGAGAGACGGAGGAGAGGAGAGAGAGACGGAGGAGAGGAGAGAGAGACGGAGGAGAGGAGGGAGAGACGGAGGAGAGGAGGGAGAGACGGAGGAGAGGAGGGAGAGACGGAGGAGAGGAGGGAGAGACGGAGGAGAGGGAGAGACGGAGGAGAGGGAGAGACGGAGGAGGAGAGGGAGAGACGGAGGAGGGAGAGACGGAGGAGAGGGAGAGACGGAGGAGAGGAGGGAGAGACGGAGGAGAGGAGGGAGAGACGGAGGAGAGGAGGGAGAGACGGAGGGCTGAGGAGAGGAGGGAGAGACGGAGGGCTGAGGAGAGGAGGAGACGGAGGGAGAGATGGAGGAGGGGGGGGAGAAGGGAGACAGAGGAGAGGAGGGAGAGACAGGAGAGGAGGGAGAGACAGAGGAGAGGAGGGAGAGACAGAGGAGAGGAGGGAGAGACAGAGGAGAGGAGGGAGAGACAGAGGAGAGGAGGGAGAGACAGAGGAGAGGAGGGAGAGACAGAGGAGAGGAGGGAGAGACAGAGGAGAGGAGGGAGAGACAGAGGAGAGGAGGGAGAGACAGAGGAGAGGAGGGGGAGACAGAGGAGAGGAGGGGGAGACCGAGGAAAGGAGAAAGGGCTGAGGAGAGGAGACCGATAATATCCTCATAAAGAACCTCCCCTAAACCTGTTGGCCACACACTCAATATAGCATTCCTGTAAAGCCCCTGCTTGGAGCCCATCCTTCAGTGCCCTGCTGCACGTCTCCACAGATCAGCATGTCAATGTGTTTGTTCCAGTCATAGGCAGTTAACTCCCATTCACATGCCTGGACCTGTCCTCAATACCTTCAGACCAGACATGGGCTGCTTTTCAAACTCATAAAAGACACCCCCACACACACACACACACACACACACACACACACACACACGTATGATGAAATCAATGATGTTGAAATAAGGGTTTTCGTACTTACATATTCCTTGACATTTTTGGTTTTCACTGCTTTGTAGGAATAGTATGCAGGATACAGGGTCCCGAAGACGAGCCTGTGTAGAGACCAGAGAAATATGAAACTATCAGCGTCAAATCATTTACCACCAAGAGAGAACATATAGAAGGACACATTCAGCTAAACTAAAGCAACAACAAGCCAGACACACCGAAAGCATCATAATCACAGGCTGCTAAGAGCTGCTGTAATGAACCAGACTCCGGAGTTTCCTGTAGTCCTCTATGTAGCCTGGTGTTAGGATGTACTACCACTCCCTACACGTGGGGGGAGCTGTGACTGTTTCACAACAGCCTCCTGGGTTTCCTGTAGTCCTCTATGTAGCCTGGTGTTAGGATGCACTACCACTCCCTACACGTGGGGGGAGCTGTGACTGTTTCACAACAGCCTCCTGAACAGAGCCTGGTGTTTGATCCAACATGGGGGGAGCTCTGAATTTCACAACCTGGGTTTCCAAGTCCTTGTCTGGGAGGGAGGGGGGGGGGTTGTAGCCTGGGTTTAGGATGAACACAACCCAGCACCCTACACGTGGATGACTGTGACGCCAGATGTTCACAACAGCCTCCTGAGTTTCCGGATGGCATCCTCTATGTAGCCTGGTGTTAGGATGTACTCCACTACCCCATGAGCTGTGACTGTTTCACAACAGCCTCCTGGGTTTCCTGTAGTCCCTATGTAGCCTGGTGTTAGGATGCAGTCCACTCCCCACATGGGGGAGCTGTGACTGTAGTCCACAAACCCCTGGGTTTCCTGTAGTCCCAAACCCTATGAGCCTGGTGTTAGGATCCACAAACCCCATGACGTGGGGGGAGCTGTGACTGTCCACAACATGAGATTTGATCCAACATGGGCCTTAATTTACAACCTGGGGTCCAAGTTGTCTGGGAAACCCCATGAGCCCTGGGGTTCTCAGGGAGAGAACACAACCCAGCACGCCCCAGTGGATGACCCACGCCAGATGTAAAGCCTACACATGGTTGTATGCCGGATGGCAGTCCATTAACCCCATGAGCTCTTGTCAAAAAGTAGTCCAATAACCCCATGAGCCCCCGTCAAAAAGCAGTCCACTAACCCCATGAGCCCCCGTCAAAAAGCAGTCCACTAACCCCATGAGCCCTCGTCAAAAAGCAGTCCACTAACCCCATGAGCCCTCGTCAAAAAGCAGTCCACAAACCCCATGAGCCCTCGTCAAAAAGCAGTCCACAAACCCCATGAGCCCTCGTCAAAAAGCAGTCCACTAACCCCATGAGCCCTCGTCAAAAAGCAGTCCACTAACCCCATGAGCCCTCGTCAAAAAGCAGTCCACTAACCCCATGAGCCCTCGTCAAAAAGTAGTCCACTAACCCCATGAGCCCTCGTCAAAAAGTAGTCCACTAACCCCATGAGCCCTCGTCAAAAAGTAGTCCACTAACCCCATGAGCCCTCGTCAAAAAGTAGTCCACTAACCCCATGAGCCCTCGTCAAAAAGTAGTCCACAAACCCCATGAGCCCTCGTCAAAAAGTAGTCCACTAACCCCATGAGCCCTCGTCAAAAGTAGTCCACAAACCCTATGAGCCCTGTAAAAGTAGTCCACAAACCCCATGAGCCCTGTCAAAAAGTAGTCCACTAACCCCATGAGCCCTGTAAAAAGCAGTCCACAAACCCCATGAGCCCTGTATGTAAAAGTAGTCCATGTAACCCCATGAGCCCTCGTCAAAAAGTAGTCCACTGGCCCATGAGCCCTCGTAAAAAGTAGTCCATGTAACCCCATGAGCCCTGTATGTAAAAGTAGTCCACTGGCCCATGAGCCCTGTAAAAAGTAGTCCACTATATAGGGAATGCTGCCATATGGGATGTACTCTGTATGTGTTATATATAGGCCCTATGGATTATGTATGATCTGAGACCGGGCTGCAGTGAGGAGTCACGATGCATGCATGTATGTATGCATGTATGCATGTATGTATGCATGTATGCATGTATGTATGTATGCATGTATGTATGTATGCATGTACGTATGTACGTATGTACAATGCAGGTGAAAAATATTCAGACCCCTTGACTTTTTCCACATTTTGCTACGTTACAGCCGCATTAAAAGAAAATATATGTCCCCCCCTCACTTCAATCTACTCATTCCAGGGTTCTCTTTATTCAAGGTCCCTTTATAAAAATGTAGCAAATTGATTCCCTGAAGAATTCACAGTGTTCTGGGGGCAAAGGTGGATCCAACCCAGTACTAGATGGGTGTACCTAATAAACTGGCCAGCGAGCGTATAAGAGTGAAATTCTCTTCCTGTTCGTTTTATGTTTCATGGCCTCTGTCCAGGGATCCACCTCACTCGCCTCCATGACAGAGTTTATTGTGCTGTTGCCATAGAAACAGCAGAGGACTATACAGGGTCTCCAAGAATAGCCGTGGGTTGGCTGTAGTCAGACAGTCCTTTCTCGAAGCCTCCAACAGGGAAGGAAGGAAGGGTGTAATTTGGAAAAGTCCTTCCATGTAACAGCTACTTGTTGAATTAAAACGGTGGTCTGCTTAGTTAATAGGTGCCATTTTTCCTTCAATTTGGCTGCTGTTCTTAAAAATCAGCTGAACCTAGCACCACCCACAACACAGATAGCAGGCAGTAGACACACCACAGAAGTAGATTTACACTGGGAAGAAAACGCCAACGTCCCTTCCTACTGGACAGCAACGACTTAGTCCACCATTTAAAGTAAAGATAATGATAAAGCATATGCATATTATCACACCTCATCTAGTTCTTCCGTTTGAACAGGAGCTGCCCTGCAGGATACCAGGTAATAACGCGGCTACAGACAGGAAGTACCAGGTAATAACACTGCTACATACTGGAAGTACCAGGTAATAACACGGCTACATACAGGAAGTACCAGGTAATAACATACACAGGAAGTACCAGGTAATAACGTGGCTACATACAGGAAGTACCAGGTAATAACACGGCTACAGGAAGTACCAGGAAGTACCAGGTACCAGGTAACACGTGGCTACACACAGGAAGTACCAGGTAATAACACGGCTACATACAGGAAGTACCAGGTAATAACACTGCTACATACAGGAAGTACCAGGTAATAACATGGTTATATACAGGGAGTGTCAAGTAATTGATGTAGATATGTACATATAACTAGGAATATAGTGACTGATCAGAGTAGCAGCGTATGTGATGAGTCATACAAGTCAGTGAAAATGCAGATAGTTGAATAGTTCAAATAGCTTCCTGCACCAACTAGTCTAATGGGAAGGTAAAACCTTGTCAGTTGTACAACAAGGCATTCAACCGAAATGAGGCTTCTGCATTTCACCCCTCTGACTCACAGAGTTAAGGCCTTAAAAACCCACGTTGTCGGCGCCCGGGGAGCTGTTGTTGTGAGTTAACTGCCAGCTCGGGGATTTGAACCAGCGATCTTTCGGTTACCGTGCCAACACTTAACCGCTAGGCTACCTGCCACCCTCGGGGGTAGAAGCTGTTCAGGGTCCTATTGGTTCCAGACTCACTTGCAGTACAGAAATAGGGAACAGTCTATGACAAGCGTGGCTGGAGTCTTTGACAATCTTTTGGGCCTTCCTCCGATGCTCCCTGGAACAGTCCTGGATGACAAGCTTGGCAGGGAGTCTTTGACAATCTTTGGTCCTGGATCCTCCAGGGATGCTCCCTGGTACTACCCTCTATAGAGGTCCTGGATGGCAGGAAGCTTGGCCCCAGGGACGTACTGGGCCGTACTACCCTCTGTGGTGCCTTGTGGTCGGATGTCAAGCAGTCAGTCAAGACGCTCTCAATGGTGAAGAACTTTGAGGATCTGAAGGTGCCATCTTCACGTAGGTGTGTTTGGACCACGATTGGTTGTTATTGATGTGGACACTCTCGACCCGCTCCACTACAGCCCTGTCGGTGTGAATGGGGGGTGTGGCTCGGCCCTCTGGGGGTGTGGCTCGGCCCTCTGGGGGTGTGGCTCAGCCCTCTAGGGGGGTGTGTGGCTCGGCCCTCAGTTTCCTGTAGTCCATCATCAGCTCCTTTGTTTGCCGTTGAAGGAGAGGTTGTTGTCCATCATCAGCTCCTTTGTCTTGCTGACGTTGAAGGAGAGGTTGTTGTCCTGGTACCCCACCGTCAGTTCCTTTGTCTTGCTGACGTTGAAGGAGAGGTTGTTGTCCTGGTACCCCACCGTCAGTTCCTTTGTCTTGCTGACGTTGAAGGAGAGGTTGTTGTCCTGGTACCCCACCGTCAGTTCCTTTGTCTTGCTGACGTTGAAGGAGAGGTTGTTGTCCTGGTACCCCACCGTCAGTTCCTTTGTCTTGCTGACGATGAAGGAGAGGTTGTTGTCCTGGTACCCCACCGTCAGGTCTCTGGGACACAATCATTGGGTCACGCTTTATTTTGGACAATCCGGATTTTCCATCTGTAGATGCTTACAGGATGGTCATACTATCAACAAACTACCCGTTGATAAGCAATTACTTACTAAGGTTAGGGTTAACGTTAAGGCTAGGGTTAAGTTTAGGTTTAGGATAAGGGTTAAGAGGTCAGAGTTAAGTTGAGGCTTAGGATAAGGGTTAAGAGGTCAGGGTTCATGTTAAGGGTTAAGGAGGTCAGGGTTCATGTTAAGGGTTAGGAGAAGAGTAAGGTTAGCGCTAGTGTTAGTCGTTAGTTTTTAGAGCACCTACAGATGGACAAATAAAACATAAATCATTGTTGGCCTGCAGAAATAGACCCTGTCCCGCTCGGGGCAGGCTGGAGTATTTTCACACAGGGGAGGAGGAATATTTCTCCAGAAACCTTGAACATGAAGGAGACAGAGCATGCAGAGAGGCTTCTTGAAACAATTGTGTGAAATGGGGCCTCTCTAGCAGTATGCAGCAGGAAAACACGACACACAAGCCTTGACATTCTGTTTTAGATCAACTTTCCCAGTTCTGGTAAAAAAATAAGAAAATGTAATGTCTGACAGTACACCCACCGCCCACTCACGGCTCCTAGCATGAAGCCTGGGAGAGAGTCAGATATAGAGTTACTGGGATAAAGACGGAGGAAGGATTTTAAGATCCAGGCAGAGATCAACTCCAACATCTGGTTTCAGCTACAGGGTTGGCTTTCCCCTGGGAAATACACATAAAGATGGCTTTCCCTGTGGAAATACACATCTGGCTAAAGGATTTTAAGATCTGGCTAAAGGGCATGGCTTTCCCCTGTGGAAATACAATCTCCAACATCTGGCTTTTTCATCTGGCTAAAGGGCTGATGGGGAAATACACATCTGGTTAAAGGGCTGATGGCTTTCCCTTGTGGAAATACACATCTGGTTAAAGGGCTGATGGCTTTCCCCCATCTGGTTAAAGGGCTGATGGCTTTCCCCTGTGGAAATACACATCTGGAAAGGGCTGACCCTGTGGAAATCTGGCTAAAGGGCTGATGGCTTTTACACATCCTAAAGGGCTGATGGCTTTCCCTGTGGAAATACTGGTTTCAACTACAAAGGTAAAGGGCTGATGGCTTTTCCTGTAGAAATACACATCTGGCTAAAGGGCTGATGGCTTTCCCCTGTGGAAATACACAAATGTGGAAATACACATCTGGCTAAAGGGCTGATGGCTTTCCCCTGTGGAAATACACATCTATTGCTACAGCACAATTTAGCGGTGGTCCTGTCAGCCATCTTTTGAGGTTAAAATGGCGTCTTTCGTTTCCCCCAACGCAGTTAGGCCAAAACCACACCCAGTTATTCAGAGGGGCGTTCTACTACACTCTCATTGGCTAGCTACGTTGTCTCACTCACAGGCGACCAGCGCAGAGACAGTGACCTTCCACAGTAAGGATGGAAAGTGTAATTGAACAGTTAGCTGCCTGCCGTAATGCCAATCATCATCATGTTTGGTATCATTTGCCCATATATTCATTTTCAGTTTCAGTGAGTTGTAAAAGTGTCTCTGAAAACTCTGCTGAATTCCCTGTATTGAAGGTCAGCTAAGTTAACCCAGACTACTTAACGTTACTATCTTGGTATTACAAGTTGTTTTGTTATCATTAGCAGTCTATTATCAGGTAAAAACATATGCTTATTATTCATGATTTCTTAAATATTTATTTAAGAATACACTATGACTACAGCCATTGACTGTCTGAGCGTTAAGGGACGTTAATGGTTAGTTCGGTCCACGTCATAATGTCGTTATATTTTTCAATCTTGAAATACAAGGACAAACGTTATTAAATCTGTGACTGAAATGTCAGGCTACGTGAACGTGGAGCCTGGGAGAGCGCTCAAAGCGTTGTAGAACGGCCCTCTGAATAAACGGGGCTTGGTTTTGGATTTAACCAAGTTGGGAGAAAGAGGAGTTTAAACTGACAGGCGTTTCTAATCTGTCCCGGTCATTATCCAAACTGAAATTACAACGTTCCAGTAGAAGTCGAAACAATAGAAAAACAAAGTGTTGGTCCCATGAGCCAAAATAAAAGATCCCAGACATTTTCCATATGAACAAAAAGCTTATTTTTGTGCACAAATTTGTTTCCATCCCTGTTAGGGAGCATTTCTCCTTTGCCAAGGTAAGATGACAGAGCGTGCAGTTGGCCTGCTGACTGCAGGAATGTCCACCAGAGCTTCTGCCAGAGAAGCTGCCTCCAAAGTCCATTTGTCATTACATCCAACCGGCCTCAACCACAGACCACATATAACCACGCCAGCCCAGGACCTCTACATCGGCTTCACCACCTGCGGGATTGTCTGAGACCAGCCACATGTCTAGTAGAGTGGGCCAGACAGAAGCCACTCCTCAGTAAAAAAAGGCACATGACAGCCCGCTTGGAGTTTTGCCAAAAAGGCACCTAAAGACTCTCAGACCATGAGAAACAAGACTCTCTGGTCTGATTAAACCAAGATTGAACTCTTTGTCCTTAAGGCCAAGCATCAGGTCTGGAGGAAACCTGGCACCATCCCTACGGTGAAGCATGGTGGTGGCAGCATCATGTCTGGAGGAAACCTGGCACCATCCCTACGGTGAAGCATGGTGGTGGCAGCATCACATCTGGAGGAAACCTGGCACCATCCCTACGGTGAAGCATGGTGGTGAAAGCATCATGCTGTGGTGATGTTTTTCCAGTGGTGGGAACAGAGAGAATAGTCAGGATCGAGGGAAAATAGCTGTGCAACGACGCTCCCCAGCCAACCTGACAGAGCTTGAGAGGATCTGTAGAGAAGAATGGGAGAAACTCCCCAAATACAGGTGTGCCAAGCTTGTGGCGTCATACCCAAGAAGACTCCAGGCTATAGTCGCTGCCAAAGGTGCTTCAACAAAGTAATGCGTAAATATATATATATAAGTTTAAATAGAAATTAACAACCATTTCTGAATACCACATAATGACAAAGCAAACACTGGTTTTGTGTGTAGATTGATGAGGGTTGGAAAAAAGTAATTTTAGAATAAGGCTGTAACATGAAAATGTGGAAAAGTCAAGGAGTCTGAAAAAGGCCCTGTATCTGTGACCAACAGACTGGAGTCATGTAGTGTATATCTGTGACTGACAGACTGTATTCCCAGTCATGTAGTGTATATCTGTGACCGACAGACTGTATTCCCAGTCATGTAGTGTATATCTGTGACCGACAGACTGTATTCCCAGTCATGTAGTGTGTATCTGTGACCGACAGACTGTATTCCCAGTCATGTAGTGTATATCTGTGACCGACAGACTGTATTCCCAGTCATGTAGTGTATATCTGTGACCGACAGACTGTATTCCCAGTCATGTAGTGTATATCTGTGACCGACAGACTGTATTCCCAGTCATGTAGTGTATATCTGTGACCGACAGACTGTATTCCCAGTCATGTAGTGTATATCTGTGACCGACAGACTGTATTCCCAGTCATGTAGTGTATATCTGTGACCGACAGACTGTATTCCCAGTCATGTAGTGTATATCTGTGACCGACAGACTGTATTCCCAGTCATGTAGTGTATATCTGTGACCGACAGACTGTATTCCCAGTCATGTAGTGTATATCTGTGACCGACAGACTGTATTCCCAGTCATGTAGTGTATATCTGTGACCAGACAGACTGTATTCCCAGTCATGTAGTGTGTGACCGACAGACTGTATTCCCAGTCTGTGACCAACAGACTGTATTCCCAGTCATGTAGTGTGTATCTGTGACCGACAGACTGTATTCCCAGTCATGTAGTGTGTATCTGTGACCGACAGACTGTATTCCCAGTCATGTAGTGTGTATCTGTGACCGACAGACTGTATTCCCAGTCATGTAGTGTGTATCTGTGACCGACAGACTGTATTCCCAGTCAGTGTGTATCTGTGAGACAGACTGTATTCCCAGTCATGTAGTGTGTATCTGTGACCAACAGACTGTATTCCCAGTCATGTAGTGTGTATCTGTGACCAACAGACTGTATTCCCAGTCATGTAGTGTGTATCTGTGACCAACAGACTGTATTCCCAGTCATGTAGTGTATATCTGTGACCAACAGACTGTATTCCCAGTCATGTAGTGTGTATCTGTGACCAACAGACTGTATTCCCAGTCATGTATGTGACCAACAGACTGTATTCCCAGTCATGTAGTGTGTATCTGTGACCAACAGACTGTATTCCCAGTCATGTAGTGTATATCTGTGACCAACAGACTGTATTCCCAGTCATGTAGTGTATATCTGTGACCAACAGACTGTATTCCCAGTCATGTAGTGTATATCTGTGACCAACAGACTGTATTCCCAGTCATGTAGTGTATATCTGTGACCAGCAGACTGTATTCCCAGTCATGTAGTGTATATCTGTGACCAACAGACTGTATTCCCAGTCATGTAGTGTGTATCTGTGACCGACAGACTGTATTCCCAGTCATGTAGTGTGTATCTGTGACCAACAGACTGTATTCCCAGTCATGTAGTGTATATCTGTGACCAACAGACTGTATTCCCAGTCATGTAGTGTGTATCTGTGACCAACAGACTGTATTCCCAGTCATGTAGTGTGTATCTGTGACCGACAGACTGTATTCCCAGTCATGTAGTGTGTATCTGTGACAGACTGTATTCCCAGTCAGTGTGCATCTGTGACCAACAGACTGTATTCCCAGTCATGTAGTGTGCATCTGTGACCAACAGACTGTATTCCCAGTCATGTAGATCTGTGACCAACAGACTGTATTCCCAGTCATGTAGTGTATATCTGTGACCAACAGACTGTATTCCCAGTCATGTAGTGTATATCTGTGACCAACAGACTGTATTCCCAGTCATGTAGTGTATATCTGTGACCAGCAGACTGTATTCCCAGTCATGTAGTGTATATCTGTGACCAGCAGACTGTATTCCCAGTCATGTAGTGTATATCTGTGACCAGCAGACTGTATTCCCAGTCATGTAGTGTATATCTGTGACCAGCAGACTGTATTCCCAGTCATGTAGTGTATATCTGTGACCAGCAGACTGTATTCCCAGTCATGTAGTGTATATCTGTGACCAACAGACTGTATTCCCAGTCATGTAGTGTATATCTGTGACCAACAGACTGTATTCCCAGTCATGTAGTGTGTATCTGTGACCAACAGACTGTATTCCCAGTCATGTAGTGTATATCTGTGACCAACAGACTGTATTCCCAGTCATGTAGTGTGTATCTGTGACCAACAGACTGTATTCCCAGTCATGTAGTGTATATCTGTGACCAACAGACTGTATTCCCAGTCATCAACGTCAACAAAAGTCTAAGGAGATGATTGTCAACGTCAACAAAACTAAGGAGATGATTGCAGGAGACGACTTCAGGAAACAGCAGAGGGAACACCCCCCTATCCACATCAATGGAACAGTAGTGGAGAGGGTAGCTAGTTTTAAGTTCCTCGGCATACACATCACAGACAAACTGAATTGGTCCACTCACACTGACAGCGTCGTGAAGAAGGCGCAGCAGCGCCTCTTCAACATCAGGAGGCTGAAGAAATTCGGCTTGTCACCAAAAGCACTCACAAACTTCTACAGATGCACAATCGAGAGCATCCTGGCGGGCTGTAGCACCGCCTGGTACGGCAACTGCTCCGCCCTCAACCGTAAGGCTCTCCAGAGGGTAGTGAGGTCTGCACAACGCATCACCGGGGGCAAACTACCTGCCCTCCAGGACACCTACACCACCCGTTGTTACAGGAAGGCCATAAAGATCATCAAGGACATCAACCACCCGAACCATTGCCTGTTCACCCCGCTATCATCCAGAAGGCGAGGTCAGTACAGGTGCATCAAAGCTGGGACCGAGAGACTGAAAAACAGCTTCTATCTCAAGGCCATCAGACTGTTAAACAGCCACCACTAACATTGAGTGGCTGCTGCCAACACACTGTCATTGACACTGACCCAACTCCAGCCATTTTAATAATGGGAATTGATGGGAAATGATGTAAATATATCACTAGCCACTTTAAACAATGCTACCTTATATAATGTTACTTACCCTACATTATTCATCTCATATGCATATGTATATACTGTACTCTACATCATCGACTGCATCCTTATGTAATACATGTATCACTAGCCACTTTAATATATAACTATATATAACTTTAACTATGCCACTTTGTTTACTTTGTCTTCACACTCATCTCATATGTATATACTGTACTCGATACCATCTACTGTATGCTGCTCTGTACCATCACTCATTCATATATCCTTATGTACATATTCCTTATCCCCTTACACTGTGTATAAGACAGTAGTTTTGGAATTGTTAGTTAGATTACTTGTTGGTTATCACTGCATTGTCGGAACTAGAAGCACAAGCATTTCGCTACAGTCGCATTAACATCTGCTAACCATGTGTATGTGACAAATAAAATTGTATTTGATTTGATTTGTAGTGTATATCTGTATTCCCAGTCATGTGAAACCCATAAATTAAGGCCTAATTTCTTTATTTCAATTGATTGATTTCCTAATATAAACTTTAACTTTGAAATTGTTGCATTTTGCGATTAATATTTTTTGTTCAGTGTAGTAAGAAATACTCAAATTGACCCCCCCCCCCAATTTTTTTTCCCATTGATGATCACATAAACAGCGAGTTCATTGTATGTTACACGACTAATTTCACATTCCTATTCCACGACGCCTCAAAAACAAATCAATCATGAACACACCTTATAATTACTAACCTATGGAAAGGACCCAGCCAACGCCACACAGCAGTCTGGAAGAACTGGTTTTACACATGCTTATAAGGTTCACCGTGACTTGGGAGACAAGATAATCCACTAAACCATAACGTGCTTAAATAACTGGAATAACCACTTAGAGAAGGCTGTACAACACATGCCCCAGTACATTGGAAAGTTATTTTTGTCATTGGTGAATTAAATCATGTGATTAGCCACATGATCAGGTTAGTTTGATCAGGTGAAACCAGAGCGACGTCAGAATCAGTGCAGGAGCCTCGTTCTGCCCTCAAGACTTCAGAGTTACAACTTCAAACGCTAAACGTGGATACAGGCAGACCGTAACTGCCAAGTTAACTTGTCTGCAGCATAATATGGCTACTAGCCCTGTAGACTAGAGCATGTCTAATGCATATGGCTACTAGCTAGCCCTGTAGACTAGAACATGTCTAATGCATATGGCTACTAGCCCTGTAGACTAGAACATGTTGTCTAATGCATATGGCTACTAGCCCTGTAGACTAGAGCATGTGTTATCTAATGCATATGGCTACTAGCCCTGTAGACTATAACATGTTATCTAATGCATATGGCTACTAGCCCTGTAGACCAGAACATGTGTTATCTAATGCATATGGCTACTAGCCCTGTAGACTAGAACATGTCTAATGCATATGGCTACTAGCCCTGTAGACTAGAACATGTCTAATGCATATGGCTACTAGCCCTGTAGACTAGAGCATGTTGTCTAATGCATATGGCTACTAGCCCTGTAGACTAGAGCATGTTGTCTAATGCATATGGCTACTAGCTAGCCCTGTAGACTAGAACATGTCTAATGCATATGGCTACTAGCTAGCCCTGTAGACTAGAACATGTGTTATCTAATGCATATGGCTACTAGCCCTGTAGACCAGAACATGTGTTATCTAATGCATATGGCTACTAGCCCTGTAGACTAGAACATGTCTAATGCATATGGCTACTAGCCCTGTAGACTAGAGCATGTTGTCTAATGCATATGGCTACTAGCCCTGTAGACTAGAGCATGTTGTCTAATGCATATGGCTACTAGCCCTGTAGACTAGAGCATGTTGTCTAATGCATATGGCTACTAGCCCTGTAGACTAGAGCATGTTGTCTAATGCATATGGCTACTAGCCCTGTAGACTAGAACATGTGTTATCTAATGCATATGGCTACTAGCCCTGTAGACTAGAACATGTCTAATGCATATGGCTACTAGCCCTGTAGACTAGAACATGTCTAATGCATATGGCTACTAGCCCTGTAGACTAGAGCATGTTGTCTAATGCATATGGCTACTAGCCCTGTAGACTAGAGCATGTTGTCTAATGCATATGGCTACTAGCCCTGTAGACTAGAACATATTGTCTAATGCATATGGCTACTAGCCCTGTAGACTAGAGCATGTGTTATCTAATGCATATGGCTACTAGCTAGCCCTGTAGACTAGAACATGTCTAATGCATATGGCTACTAGCCCTGTAGACTAGAACATGTGTTATCTAATGCATATGGCTACTAGCCCTGTAGACTAGAACATGTCTAATGCATATGGCTACTAGCCCTGTAGACTAGAACATGTGTTGTCTAATGCATATGGCTACTAGCCCTGTAGACTAGAACATGTTATCTAATGCATATGGCTACTAGCCCTGTAGACTAGAACATGTTGTCTAATGCATATGGCTACTAGCCCTGTAGAATAGAACATGTGTTATCTAATGCATATGGCTACTAGCCCTGTAGACTAGAACATGTTGTCTAATGCATATGGCTACTAGCCCTGTAGACTAGAACATGTGTTATCTAATGCATATGGCTACTAGCCCTGTAGACTAGAACATGTGTTGTCTAATGCATATGGCTACTAGCCCTGTAGACTAGAACATGTGTTATCTAATGCATATGGCTACTAGCCCTGTAGACCAGAACATGTCTAATGCATATGGCTACTAGCCCTGTAGACTAGAACATGTGTTATCTAATGCATATGGCTACTAGCCCTGTAGACTAGAACATGTGTTATCTAATGCATATGGCTACTAGCTAGCCCTGTAGACCAGAACATGTGTTGTCTAATGCATATGGCTACTAGCCCTGTAGACTAGAACATGTGTTGTCTAATGCATATGGCTACTAGCCCTGTAGACTAGAACATGTGTTATCTAATGCATATGGCTACTAGCCCTGTAGACTAGAACATGTGTTATCTAATGCATATGGCTACTAGCTAGCCCTGTAGACTAGAACATGTGTTATCTAATGCATATGGCTACTAGCCCTGTAGACTAGAACATGTTATCTAATGCATATGGCTACTAGCCCTGTAGACCAGAACATGTGTTATCTAATGCATATGGCTACTAGCCCTGTAGACTAGAACATGTGTTATCTAATGCATATGGCTACTAGCCCTGTAGACTAGAACATGTCTAATGCATATGGCTACTAGCCCTGTAGACCAGAACATGTGTTATCTAATGCATATGGCTACTAGCCCTGTAGACTATAACATGTGTTATCTAATGCATATGGCTACTAGCCCTGTAGACTATAACATGTTATCTAATGCATATGGCTACTAGCCCTGTAGACTATAACATGTTGTCTAATGCATATGGCTACTAGCCCTGTAGACCATAACAGGTTGTCTAATGCATATGGCTACTAGCCCTGTAGACTATAACATGTTGTCTAATGCATATGGCTACTAGCCCTGTAGACCAGAACATGTGTTATCTAATGCATATGGCTACTAGCCCTGTAGACCAGAACATGTTATCTAATGCATATGGCTACTAGCCCTGTAGACTATAACATGTTGTCTAATGCATATGGCTACTAGCCCTGTAGACTATAACATGTTGTCTAATGCATATGGCTACTAGCCCTGTAGACCATAACATGTGTTGTCTAATGCATATGGCTACTAGCCCTGTAGACTATAACATGTTGTCTAATGCATATGGCTACTAGCCCTGTAGACTAGAACATGTGTTATCTAATGCATATGGCTACTAGCCCTGTAGACCAGAACATGTTATCTAATGCATATGGCTACTAGCCCTGTAGACCAGAACATGTCTAATGCATATGGCTACTAGCCCTGTAGACCAGAACATGTTATCTAACATGTTATCTAATGCATATGGCTACTAGCTGTAGACCCTGTAGACAGAACATGTAGCTAGCCCTATCTAATGCATATGGCTACTAGCCCTGTAGACCAGAACATGTCTAATGCATATGGCTACTAGCCCTGTAGACCAGAACATGTTATCTAATGCATATGGCTACTAGCCCTGTAGACCAGAACATGTTATCTAATGCATATGGCTACTAGCCCTGTAGACCAGAACATGTCTAATGCATATGGCTACTAGCCCTGTAGACCAGAACATGTCTAATGCATATGGCTACTAGCCCTGTAGACCAGAACATGTTGTCTAATGCATATGGCTACTAGCCCTGTAGACCAGAACATGTTGTCTAATGCATATGGCTACTAGCCCTGTAGACCAGAACATGTTATCTAATGCATATGGCTACTAGCCCTGTAGACCAGAACATGTTGTCTAATGCATATGGCTACTAGCCCTGTAGACCAGAACATGTCTAATGCATATGGCTACTAGCCCTGTAGACTAGAACATGTGTTATCTAATGCATATGGCTACTAGCTAGCCAAGTAGACCAGAACATGTTGTCTAATGCATATGGCTACTAGCCCTGTAGACTAGAACATGTGTTATCTAATGCATATGG